>NC_060250.1:135417064-135719134 GCF_921293095.1 Ischnura elegans
ACGCATCGCATCGCATCGCATATTTGGTGACTGTGTGAGCAGTCAATGTCACGATCTTCAGCTGAAGCTGGTAATCAGTGTTAGGCATGTTTTATGTGTTCGGCGGTTATGTGTTTATGTGGTCATTTAGTTTTTATTGTTTGGGTTGTGTAAGGGCTCTTCTAGGTCGATGGTACTTGAAGTGTGGGTTGTCTTGGTATGTCCAGATTGGTGTGAGAAGTTCATTTTGTGTTTGATGTAGGGAGTCTTCGAAGGCTGTGGCAATGTCGTGTAGGAAGTCAGGTATTGTTTTGATTTGTAAGTTGGTGTGAATGTAAGTGTTGCGGACGTACCATGGTGCGCCTGTGATTGTTCTCAGAGCCCGGTTCTGAAGGACTTCAAGCCTGTTTAGGTGGGTCTTGGCGATGGAGCCCCAGGCAGGGTATCCGTAGGTAATGATCGGCCTGATCATGGCTGTGTAGAGGATTTTCTTCGTTTCCAGAGCTATGTGGGGACTTTTGAGCAAAGGATATATGGCCGCAATCGCGCCTTTAGCCTTTGCAGTGGAGGCCGTGGTATTTGCTTGCCACGTAAGTTTTTCGTCCAGGGTTACCCCGAGGAATTTAACTGTGGAACTACGGTTGATTCTTGTGTTTCCGTAGTAAATTGGGGAAGAAAGCGATTTTTTCTTCTTCCTGGCGAACTGGATTACCTGGCTCTTCTTCGGGTTCAGTTGTAATTTCCAAGTTGTCATCCAGTCCTCGATGTCATCGAGGTGATCCTGGATGTGTTCTGCGGCCGTGTCTGGATCGAAGGACTTCGAGAGGATTGCAAGGTCGTCGGCATAGAGGTATGTTTCGGTTTTGGGATGTGATGGCAGATCATTTATGTAGATGTTGAAGAGGGTGGGGGACAGTATGGATCCTTGCGGTACGCCGGAAGAGATAGGGTGCAGTACGGATTGGGAGTGGTTAACTATGGAGAAGAAGGTTCGGTCAGAGAGGTATGATTGAATTAATTTGGTAAGATAGGTGGAGATAGGTGAGGAGGAAAGTTTATGGATTAGTCCTTCGTGCCAGACACGGTCGAATGCCTTGGATTGATCAAGGTAGACGCCAACCGCATACTTCTTTATGTTGAAGCTGAATATGATGCTTTCCACCATTCTGGTGATTTGATGGGTTGTGGAGTGCGCCTTCTTGAAGCCCGTCTGTTCGTCCCGGATGACTTTGTTGTCCGTTAGCTCAGGAAGTAGCCGATTCATGACAGTTTTTTCAAGGATTTTGCCAAAGGTTGATAGCAGACTGATTGGGCGGTAATTATCAGGATCTTTCGGGGATTTTCCTGGTTTCGGCAGATGGATGACTTTGGCTGATTTCCACGGCTGTGGGAAATATGAGAATTTGTAGCAGGTGTTCAGCAAATGACGGAGGAACAGGCGAAAGTTGGGTGGTAGTTGCTTTGCCAGTTGGTTGGAGAACTTGTCGGGTCCGGGCGCTTTCTTCTTCGGTAACTTATGAATTATGAGGTCCAGTTCGGAGGGAGAGACTGGCGGGAATGGCGGAGTGGGGCAAAGTCTGAGAGAAGCGGAGGAGGTATTGCATTCGTCCGCTGCATCGGAGTTGGTGGTGTCTTGGAAGGTTTCCGCCAGTTGACTGGCAAACTGTTCGGCCTTCTGGGCGTCCGTGACTGCAAGCACGTTGCCAAATTGCACCGGTGGTGATGGTATTTTCCTATTTTTCAGGGACCGTGCCAGCTGCCATACAGAGTTGTCTTTTACACTGAGGTCTTTGATTCTGTCGTCCCAGGTTTTTTGGCGGTGCGTACGGATTGCCGAAGTCACACGATTTCTAAGTGCCTGGTAGAGATTTCGAGTGACTGGGTTGTTTGTTCTGCGCCAACAGAGTAGAGCGTTGTTTCTTCGCTTCATTAAATGAAGGATGGCAGGGGGGAGTGATAGATCAGCTGCTGGTTTCGGCTTCGGGGTGAATGAGGCTTCGTCTATACAAGCGTTGAGGCTTGAGGTCAGCAGCGATACGTGGGCTTCGATCTCGCTGGTACTCGTGCTGGATCGCGGGTCAGGTAGGATGATTTTGGAAGCGGAGACTATGAATTTATCCCAGTTCACCACGGGAGGAGGTATGATTGAGGGATGAGAAAGGGGTAGGGTGAGCAGTATTGGGAGGTGATCTGAGGACATTTGAGGGAGAGTTGTGGGTAGTAGAAATGGAGATAATTTGTGGGTAAGAAACAGATCGAGAATATCGGATGGGTGACTGGGGTTTGCGGTGATGTGGGTGGGGTTCGGTGGTGGAAGAACAGTGAAAGGGAAAGTAAGCTCCGCGTGGTGAAGGTCTCGGCCTCTGGGAGTTGTGGTGTTGCAACCCCATGCTACATGTTTGCAGTTGAAGTCGCCTGCCACAACAGAGGTGGTTGTGAGGGAATGTTTTAAGGCTTCCAAGTCCTTCTTCTTGATTCTGTGGTCTTTTGGCGGCAGGTACGCACTCCAGACATGTAGTTCGCCAGTTGAAGTAGAGAATTTGGACCCAATTAGCTCTAGAGTTTCGGTAGGTGGGGTGTTTAGTGGGGTTTCTATGAGCGATTTTTTAAATGCTAGCAGAACTCCTCCGCCGTTCCCTTCCTTTCGCTCCTTGCGTCGTAAGGAGTAGTGTGGTATACTGAATGGGTCAGTCGGTTTGAGCCAGGTTTCCTGTATTAGGATGATGTCTGGTTGGTGGGCCTGAATAAGGTGCAGCAATTCGCCCTTTTTGGGCTTCAGGCTGCAGATATTCCATGATAGGATTTTAATGTGGTTAAGTGCTCTAGTTTTATAGGCCATTAATTAGAACCATGGCGCCGGCTATAACTTCCTCGATGAGGATGTCCATTCTGGTCTTTCCCTCTTGGGGATTTATTATCTTACGGATAAGGCCGGAGAGCCAGGACTTTAGCTGACTTTTCCATGACTCGCTCGAGGTGGTCGGCGCCGGATTTGGTTGGCTTTGTCGTGGTGGTTGCGTTGGGCCAGGTCGTGGCGGTCGTTGGTTACGGTTTGCATTACTTGCCGTCGGAGGGGGGTTCGGTGGGACTGATGGAGCTGGGGTGGGGGCCGGAGCTGTTGTAGGAGATGTGGCTGGATTGGAAGATGAGGCTGTAGTAGATGATTGAGCAGGCATAGACTGGGGTTCCGGAGACTGTTCTGCGGTGGCATTGGAGCGGGTGGTTGTGGATCGTCTGGTCCAGGCGTTGGTCGTGGGGGGCGGAGGAAAGTGAGTAACATCCAATGGTGGAGCTTCGGTGGTTTCGGCTGGCGGTGAATTTTTGAGCCTTAACATAAGCGCAAGTTCTTTATGCGTGGGGCAACCCCGGTACGTTGCAATGTGCGCTCCTGAACAGTTGGCACATTTGCCCGGTTCGTCCCTAGGTTTTGTGCACTCGGTGCCGCGGTGGTTGCCGGCGCATTTAAAGCACCTAACTTCCAGGTTACAAGCTTTGTGAGAGTGGCCGAAGGCCTGGCAGCGTCGGCATTGGATTGGGCCCTGAGCAGGTCGATATGGAATGACTTTGGCGCTTAGTCCTTGCATGCTGTTGATGTTAAGAAGTGCCTGTTTCTGATCAGGGCGATCTAGGCGGATCTGAAACATCGGCAGGGGCCTGAGAGGAATTTGGGGGAGTTTGGCTTGCGGGTCATTCTGCCGCAGCTGGCTTCTTACTCTATTCTCGTCCGGAGAAAGACGTGATGAGTGGAGTTGGTGTATGTGATCAGTGATCACTCCCTTGGACTGAAGTTCATGTTTTATTAATTCCGGTGGCGAATCGACGGGAAGACCCTTAATAATGAAGTGCTGCTTCTTGTCCTCTTTCAGCTGGTAGCTGTAGTGAGGTATGTTATTTGCGGCTAGCGCCTTAGTGGTTGCGCGAAAATCGTCTATTCTTTGGCATTTTAGCATAATGTCCTTGCTACGAAGTGTAGCAATCGGTAGGAATTTGCATACCGCTTTAATCAAGCGCCATTTTGGTGTCCACTTCGTTGTGTCTGTTATGAATATGGGTGGTATTTTCGACCGGCTGTCCGCGACCTCCTCTTCCTCGGGCTGCTCCTCCTCCATGTCGTCCTGCTCGTCGGTTGGCGCGATGGGAGCGAAGGGGTTGGCGTCGATGGTAGTTGGACAGGGGTTGGTCGGCGGTGTCCCGGGGCGATCTATCGGAGAGTTGGTCTTCCTCTTTTTAGAGTTCACCGGAATAAAAGCACCGGGTGCTTTGGGTAAGGCATTTGTGGCAGCGGCTTGCTTAAGGAAAAAGTCCCTAAGCTCATCGGCTCTTTCGCTGACAAGGGCCAGAAAACGGGGGTCCTTATCAATGGGCTCGATTGGTCCTGATGCGTTTTCAGGTGACAAGGGAGAATCAGTGTCGAATGGCTCGAGAGAACTGTGGTCGTCGTCGTCCATGGTAGTCATGAATTAGTTGTCGTGTTAGCGTAAGTGTTATGTGATCATGGAACCCTAGCGTGGGGACCCGGCGGGTCCCCCAAGACGTGCACTGAGGTTGCCCTCTGCCTTGGGGTTGCCGACCGAGAACGACCGGGTGTGGCACGGTCAGAGCGCCACCTGGGGATTGCACCCGCCTCCCCCCAGATGCCTCTGCCGAGTGAGTGTACCGAATGTGTGTGTAAAATGTGAGTAAAAGACCCCTGAGGGGGGTCAATGTTGTTTTCGAGCAAGTGGTGAAATTTAGTGTAAATGTGGTGAAGGCCCTAAAGAGGGCCAATGAGGTGAAAAATTCTGTCTTTATACTGCACCTAAGCCACGGAGGGCTTGCTCCTTGAGGGCGCTGCGCTTCCCTCGATGTCCGGCAGCCTTGCCGATGGTTTCCAGAAAATTTTTGGAAAAGTCCAGAAAGGTCCTCTTAGCGGCCTTTGAGGACTAAACCCTTGAGGGCGCTGGACTTGTCTTGGTGCCGGGATGGCCTGGCGATGATTTTTGGCAATTTCCAAATTTTTCGGGAAAATGGTCCTCTTCAGGTCCGGCGAGGCCCTTGCAGGCCGAAGACTTCAGTACTGTTGGCGGCGGTTACGGGTATTCCGTACCCTGATGCCGCGGGGGTTGGCCGGAGTACGCTGGCGTGCGTCCTCGACGGCCGATGGGTTGGCGCCGGGTGGCGTCGGAATCGCTCGCAGGCGACTACGTTGGTGACGCAGGGCGTCGAAGGCGTGACCGCTGGCTCAAGTGAACACCTGGTAGCTTCCCCAAGCTCTTAGAGTAGATAGCAAAGGAGTCATTCCAGAGCAGCCAAATAAAACACGCAAATAGTCCCGAAAGTCTTTATTTCTCAGCTACTGTCTGATGCGAACGTAAAAACGAGCAAATGAATTGTTCGACGGCCACTAACTCCAAAGGAGTTAAAATGTAATCCAGGAAGGATCACTTATTGAGAACTAGCTCACTGGCGATGAAGGTAGCGATGACACAAGAGTTCCAATGGTAGCCTCTCCTGGAAAGACCTCAGACCTATTTTGACCAGATGAAATAGGACTCAAAGAACAACATGGGAGAGCTGAAATAACTATAATGGGTAAGGGATAAATGGAGGGCTGAAGTATGCCAAGCGAAGGGTGGATGAACTACGAATTTATTCATGTGAATTAAATAGCATTAGTCTTTTGCCCCTTGAATTACAATGTAATGGTTAGGAATTTATTTATTTTATGTCACTGATGTACTCGATTGAAAAAATTGTTAATCATTCAAAGTGTCATCTCTTACTTAAATTTTCTAATGTGGTTATCTCTATTCATCCACTGACTCACCAGCATAAGGTTTTAATCGGTGGAAATTCACTTAATTAAAACAGCAGTATTATTTATAAATAAACTAGCTTGTAAAAACAGGTGTATATTGCGTTAGCATTACTTTCTTTAAGTGTAGAAAATTCTGTACTGTAATGTGTTCAGGCTATATTCAATAGGCTGAAGGATGAAGTAGGTTATGCAGAGGATGGTACTGCACTTCATTACGTTTTGTCGGTATTCCGCTATGAGTCCGTGGAAAATAGATGATATCTGAAGCGGGAAGAGGCCTGTTTAAATAGCCGACAATATTTAATGAACTATTAAAATATATTGAATTATCACTTTGTTCTTCATGTCATCAGTCCCGGGACGAAAAATGCTGTAATTTTGAATGTTACGTTCTGAATGCAGTACAAAATGCGTAGTATTCTACGACGTTATAACATGAGAAATATTCACCTATCAACGCCTAAATTAAGACCTTAAATCGTTCAATTGTATTAGGCTCAACTATGTGGAAATTAATACACGAAAATGAAAAGGGGACTTCGTTGCTTTCCACAGATTTATTTCGTCCGTACGACATGTTTCGAACCATAGAGGTCATTATCTAGACCTTAAAGACATCCCATCGGCTTGAAGACTTGACTAGATTCCATGCGAGTAAGGAAAAATATCTGCATATGGTGTGGACTGGCGAAGCAATTGAGACGAGGTTGACAGAGCGCTGAAGGCATTTTACATCAGCGCAACAACACAGCATGACATTGAGGGGGCAGATGCCAAAATTCTTTGCCCGCTTACAGCGCCACTGGGGCCGCACAATCAAGGAAATACTCCTTAATCCAAAGACAATTTCAACCGTGATACTGGCTTTCTTCTGTGCAATACTTGAATATTTAATTAAACTGCATAAAAGGAAAGAGGAGAAGATAATTTAAAGGCAAATTACGCACATTAGCCAATCAGAAGACCCTTTGACTTAATTTTTTAGCCCGATTAATGGTCAATTAATTTCACAGCAAGCGTGACACGGTTATAGGAATTCGCCTTGAAAATGGGAAATGAGTTATTTTTCCGAAATTTCGGCGTAGGGATATGAAGTCAATAAATAGCGTGATGGGCAGCCCGAGAACGATTCGGAGCTATTTTAAACGGAGAAAAACTCAAATCTTTCACCGAATTAAAGTTTCCAAAGAAGCCATATTAAGCGTGGTGTTTGCGGTCCGCTGAGTTTAACGAGGTAGTTCGTAGCCCATCAAATGACCCAAGATTGTTTTGAGGGAAGCATCTTCACGAGGAGTACTACCTGGTTAAATCTCAGGCACAGGAGCTCAGCGCAAATTCAGTCTGCTTAGTCTGATTATGCAGATCCACAGCTATGAGAGATACGTAAGCACCTATTCAAAGCTTGAATCACATGATCATTATCCAGTGATCATTTCACACATGCTTTTCAACGACAGGGGAATGATTGCTTAAGCCATCATTTTCTGTATAACTCGGTCATTTGAAACGTCCTTGATATTTACTAAGTTCGCTATTTTAAATCTCTTTGGCGTCGCCATAATATTCGTTCGCTGATTGGCTACTGCTGGGACGTGTTCATTGATGAACAATTTGAAGATTGCAAGTTGCAAGATTTGACCTGGGCAAGGCGGCAAACAGCGAAACGAGATTATAAAAACGATTTCAAAAGCTACGGCACAAAATGATGGAAACAGGGACAATGATTCCTATCAAGGCTGCCATCCCTGAAAATAATTGCACCTGAGAATCATAATTTGAGCTGTCATTGCTGCCATCCCTGAGTCTGTCCGTGAAAAATGATAGTGTCATTCAGTGGAAACTCGTGTGGACCTTGACCCATAGCGTACACCACCCTGCCTCCCTCTCTCGCAATTTCTCCTTGATAGTTTTCTGGCTTCTTCAGGAACTTCATGGCGTTGTGTTACCTGACGCGAGCTGTTGGCTCGTCTGCCCCGCATTAGACTACCGAAAATAGGTGCTTATTAATTCTTAGACAGCATTACAACTGTAAAATGGAATGCAAAATTCAAATTGATGCCTATGATCTTGGAAAAGGACTTCATTTTAGCTTCCATATCTACATGTGTTTAAATCAAAAGTGAATTAATGAGGAATTAATGCTTTTTCTGAGGTGACTTAATTCTTCGACGTTTTTAGTGGCAAATAATTCGATGTGATAAAAAGAGATCCATCCAGCTTAGTACGTAAATAGAGTAACTTAAGATAATTGAAGGCTGATTAACTCGAATTATATATTTCTTTTCCTGGGAACACTGCGCGAGTCGCACATAGTCAATTTGTTATATTTATTTTTTTCCATCGTTTCCATTCCTGCGTTTGGATTTAACTTAGTACATATTAGGTATTAAATTTTGGTAAACTTCTTTTAGAACATTTTTCTGCCACTTCGGTGCGATATAAAATGGGAGTAAATATTTTTACAGCGGATTATTTTCTTCAGGCAATGGGTTGTATGTGACTGTGGTAGTCGCGAATGGGATCGTTCGTTTTCGCCTTTGTTCCGGCCGCTCTCCTTGTCTAATATCACGCCTCGACTACGACGTGTGACTTTTCTCAGAATGCGAATGCCTTCTTCTTCGCTGGTGTGTAACGAGGCGGGGATCGGAGCTTGTATTGAACCTATCCGAGTCTTCCTCCTCTCTCTCCGGTTGGTGACCCTTCTTGCATGTCCTATCTTTTCTCTCCTCACTTCACCACTGCTCATTTCTCTCTCTCTCCCTCTCTCTCTCCGGCTTCTTCTTTCTCGTTGCCGAAGCAACGCGCTGTGTTACGTACGCACTCCCTCCCAACCTCCCCCCCTCCCCCGACGCCTCCATTTTCGATTCCTTCTCCTCCCTTCCAGCACCAGCTCCTCCATTCCCCCCCTCCCCCAAGCCCTCGGAGGCCGTCACCCCCGTACGTCCCTTTAACACCCTGATCACGCCTTCTCCCTCCCCCTTCGACTCCCCCCACCCCCAATGCGTCCTCCCTCCACCCCCCTGCTGCCATCTTGTTCCACTCACTCACACCACAGCCATCCTACCTTGTGTACGCACTTCTTTCTATCAGTGTAAGATAAAAATCTCTATTGGATGGTTCTAGTTAGATAACTTTGTGACGCAATTTAGATTGATTGAAGCTATTGTTTATGATTTTGTTTTGAAATTTGAAAAAAAAAGATTTAGAATAAGATGTGAATCGTCGAAAAATTACCAAAACTTGTATGCAAGTGAGAAAAACATTTAGCAGCATCATAATATTGTAAATATTGAAGTATAATATAGAAAAGTTGGTCCAGCTTGGCCTCCATACCAAATAGTCTCGTCAGCTAGTGCCTTGTTACAAAATTCAAATTGCATTTTTACAGATTTGTTTTCAGGAAAAAAAATTTGAAGCAGGCATCGATCATTCAGGTTTTAGAAAATTCGATCTTTATAAACGTTGTCGAAATTCTTTGTGGACTGCGAGTGTACTTTACGTGATGGGCAATCAAACGCTTGTCTATGTCATAATCACTGCGTGCATCATCGATCAATCGTAGTTATTGTGGATATTTTTCAATAGTGTTTGCACTGCCCATGGCGGATATCATCCAGTTGATTCTGATAATTTGACGGTCGTTTCGTCTGTCGAGTGCCTCATGGCATCACGTGATGTATGGAAAATATTGGCAATGGATCAAATAGCGAATATTTCGCCAAATGCCTAACGATATGCTTAAAAACGATAGCAACGAAAACCATTGTTTCCTCCGTAAATCAATCGTCCTCGATAGTGGGTATGAAATTGTCAAATTTTGCCATTTAGAATCAGCCGAGATAATTTCCTGTCGATGCAGCTAACTTCCCTGTGCAAGGAGATATTTTTCTTTTCGAAATGTGTATTTCGTTTCTCTCTTGCCTGCTTACCTTCTTTTGCATTCCCTCCGTATTATTTCTGCTCCTCCCTCACCCCCTCCCTCACCCACCCCCGTCTTCGTCGTCTGCATAATTTCTCCCCCTCTCTTTTTTCCTTCCCCACACCACACTCTTACACGCCGCTGTTAGCCGCTTATCAACTAGCTGACGCTCTTTCACAGCTGGTGCAAATACATAAGCGGCTAAAACATACTTTTTGTGTGTTTGTACCACGTATCCAAGCTGTGTTTTTTGCCGCGTCTTCTTTTCCTAAGTTTCCGTCTTTTTTTATGCTGGTTCCCTCGAAGTTTCGCTTGCAGACACTGCGTTGTTGACCGGCGTTGTTCCGGACCAGATACGAGGGAGCGTTGGCCAGTTTTTCCTGGTGGTCAGGAAGAAAGAGGGAGGGTTGCAGGGAATTTCTTTTAACAGGCGAATAATGTAACGCTTTCCGTTTTTTGCCCATGTAAATGGGGTTTCAGTTGACTCAGCGGAGGGTCTGCAAGCGTTTTTCCCTCTCTTCATTCTCATTTGCAAGTCTTTTTCACGAGCCGGTGCTCCGACTACCAATATTCATGGCGAGTTGCAATGGAGGATGTAACACTTTAACAGACTATATTTTCCTGGTACAAATCGTGCGTAATACAACTTGAATGGCGTGCAATGTGAGATGAACGACCGTACATATTTTTTTTCTTCAATATCTGGAGATATTTTATGGAATAATGTGTCCTTCATAGAATTAGCCCTCCATGCCGTTGGAGAATAATTCATGGGTGAATAGCTGTTGGAAAGTAAGGAATGAATGCAAAACAAGTGGTGGCATTTTATGAAATTTTAGAATTAGATATTTTCAAACTTAACACACTCCTATAGTTTAACACACCTCTATAGTATATTTTCAGTCTGGCTAATTTTGTGGGACTTGATATGAAATCAGTGACCGCCCTTACATACTACTATTTATTGTTTAGGAAAAAGAATTTTAACGGTAATTAAGATTTAGACTGCTATCCCACTAGAATATCATGGGTAATCAGTAGTTTGCGAATTAGGCACGACGGTTCTTCCAGATACATTTACAGTGATAGAGTTGATAGTTCTGCAACCTTTCATTTCTTTGTACCCCCTATCAGATCTTCTTCAGTCCTGTGGTTATAGCCTATATCCTTATCCGTTACCTCATCAAATATTTTCATTCTTTAGGAAACACAATTTTAGCTATGCTCAGTCCCTAAAATTTCGTGGTGGAAATTTCAAGTTGATTTGCACGAGAACGCTTTGGCAACCACAGTGGAATGGATTCCTCCGCTGTCGAAACGCAGAAAAACGTAGAGGCAGCGTCGTTTGCCGCGCGCGAGGGGCTCGCTGATTGGCGAATTGACTGGGAGCGCGTGCCGCGTCGAAACTCGATGGGAAACACCTGAGAGTGGGAAGGCGCGTCGCGAAATCGAAGTGCCAGACATTCTACTCTTGCCGTTGGAAGAAGAAAAGTCGGGAGGAAGGAAGGGTCGCACCATTGCTCGCGTCGTGACACATCCTGCTGTGGGCTCGCTCATTTCCATTCCGCGCGTAAGTCCCGCATATTGGGGCCCATAAAAGAAATGTATGGACATTCTTTCGCCGTAAATGGTCTACACTTCAGATCATAATGTGCCGCCTCACGATTTATGTGGTATGAACGAGGAGTGATCGACTTCATGCAGCTTCAAGTTGCGTATTTTCCTCAATGCTTAGCATATCATATTTGAAATAGCGTTCACCTGCAATTTTACAAAAAATGATCAATTTCATGAATAATTGCAACTCTAAGATAATAATCTATACACTATAGAACCCACTTCACGCCACTGGCTGACTGACTCACACAAATGCTTGGGGTGAACGAGACGAGATTAGACAAAATGCGAAAGGATCGACCACCTCTATAACCGTTTGAAACCCTCTGAAAAATTTACGATGCACTAAATTTTCTATCTATTACAATATTAATTACTACCTTCGTGTCTCTCATTTTTGGGGACATATGGGTGTCAACAAATAGGTTTTTCAAAATGTCATTTTTCGGATCTAGACGACGTGATACGTAGAGATATCACTTTTCAGACCGATCGGAGCACTTTTTATTTTGGCCAAGTCTGGAAAATCCACTCTCTCGTCTGTTACTGTCTCAATAACGAAGGAATTTAAAGTGTTGCGTCAGAGAGTTCAACGAAAGTTGTTTAAACTGGCTGAGCGTCCTGAGAAGGCGAATATCTCTAGTTCGTGACGCTGCCACTTAACCGTGGTCGCGCTGCTGGTGAGGCCAAAATCGTGAAAAGGAAGTGCGAAGAACGATTATAAGTAGAAGAACGATTTGATCAGTGCGAGATATGGATCGGAGAATTCATCTTCAGGGTAGTGGATATGATTTTCAAGAAAGGTAAATGTGAAGTTAATTGCAGTGAAATGCAATTCTTTTGCCTCTGGTCATTTATATTCCGACTAGTTTCAATACTTCGGCATAAGAGGACGGCAATATGCTACTCCGGTTGTGTGATTGTACTTGGTTGGTCGCATGAGGGGATGAGCTACCCCTGTATCTCTGCAAACCGCCGCACTCCCCCCTTTTCTACCTCCGTCTCTGCTTTCCTCCTTCCAAGCGACTCGTCTTCCATTTTCGAACGACCCCCACCCCCTCTCCTGCTTTCCCCTCCCTCCTTAGATGCGCACGCCCCCCACAAGCCCCCTCCCCCCCCCCCAATACCCTCGTCCCTCTTTACGTATTCCAAGAGCGCTCCGATGCGCTACTCCTTACCTCATTCTCTTTCCATCCTATTCCCTCGTCCCCCTTTTTCACTCGTCCCAGCCCACTGTATTTTTATTCCTTTTCACCCCACCCCTTTCGCTCAACCCACCCCCCGTTTAGATCCTTCCCGCGCAGTTACAATGCATAGATGGCACCGTGGCCGCGACGGAGCATGCCACGTGCAGCTTCAACGGAAAATGACATGCCTTTGCCAATAATGCCTTTTATTAGGACATGGGATCTTATTGAAATCGAGGACATAGGAAATATTTATACGGATCGGCTTTTGAAGCAATTCTGTCTTCAAAACTTGAATCTTTTTGGTTAAAAATTGTGGTACACTAAAGGAAAAGAATACAGTCAATTTTACGAGGTCATTAGCATTTATTTTTGCTTTAAGGGAAACATGAAAGTAATACAACGCAAACAGAGACAAATAGTAACGTAAAGAATGAAACCATTGCTTTTATACAAAAATAATATAGAAATACTTGCCAATAAAATCCATAGCAATCAAACATGAATGAGGAGTATAGCTTCGGTATCGTAAATGGGTAGAAATGTTTTTTCGCGAATTTTTCAATATTCGATTATGGTAAATGGAAATATATATATAACCTAGTACCTCTGAATATATTATTACTTATTTCAATATCGTCAGTGAAGGAGGTATTGAAGAAAATGCCCAAACTAGTACATCCAAGGAGGTATTGGCAAGTGTTGGGAGAAACCACACCTTGAGTTTTTGAAACAGCCACGAACTTGTGAGCAGTGATTCAAAAGTGTATCACCTTCATATGCAAATTGTATTACCGTAAATTCGGTAAATATTTCACCAATCAAAAGTCAATTATATTCGACTTACTGGCGACTCAGGGTCCCACAAAAATATTATATTTTATTGTTATCGACATGAATTACATATATACAGAGAGGTATATTTTTCTTATACATTTGAAGAAGGTATTTCATTCAATTATGACAGAAGCATTTCTAGAAACGCCGCTGTTGAAGCATTAGGTGCGTCATAAGTTCTGTATCCGAGTCTTGGCTAGGTCACATTTTTACCCTCTGATTTCTAGCTCACCATTATCATTGGCCATTTTCTGTTGTGTTTTGCTTTCACTTTCTTTCCTCCTCTGCCAATTTATATCAGTGATTATGTTGTGCTGGTGTACTTGGTTTTCATTCTCATTACTAGCATTAATGCTGTGGAGAATTTCCGGAAGCAGAATATTTACTTTGCAACTGTACTTACCGTTAACACTGACATTGAATATCCATCCTTGTGACCTTGTCTCCTAGCAATCGCCATGGCAACGCCATCCATTGTCTCTCCCCCTTCTCCATTTCAGAGGCAAGACTTTCTTCGTCCCCTTCCAAACGCTCCCCTGTCGCGAAGTCATCATCATCTCCCACCGAGACGCCGTTTTCTCCGCTCCTATGGAAGATCTCCACCACTTCGATTTGGGTTTAAGATGGGGATTGTTGTTCTTTCTTTTTTTAAGTTGGCTGGTAGTGTATCCTGACGGCACTCCAGCGTACATTGCAGTAACTATTGTTGCAATCCTGAGGTTGGCATGCTGTAGCCCTCTAATCCTATGCCAGTTTCTCTACCTCTCTGTGGCTCTTCTTCCCCGCATTCTTCCTGATCTAACCTTTGAACTCGATATCCACTGGTCTTCCTCGGCGGACTTTCCCGTCATTTTTTCCCCCATCATGTTTCCCACGTAACTGCTACCTCTCATTACTAGATCCATCCACCGTGTTTTTCTTCGGCGTATTGTGATCCATATTGTCCTCCCTCTCCTATTCTTCCGTATTCCACCTCATTTTTCATCCTATTCATCCATTTCACCCTAATTGTCCTCCTCCTGGACCACATCTCCAATGCCTCTACCGTGATAGGTAATAGTTCTCCCATTGTATGTGAATGTCTCCACTTGCTCCAATCTCTCTCGTTTGAAGCGAATTTCGGCCGCAGTTTTCTCTCCTAACCTCAAAAGTGCCTTAGTTTTATCCCTATTAATTTTTAAATTTTATTACTGAAACACTTTTTCAGTTTTGGTCGTGGCATTCATAATAATTTCACCTCTATATTTCCTGCGGAACACAATCAGTTGTAAAAAAAACTTAAGCCAGTTGTAGATGTAGTTGTCGCATAGATTTTATTTTTAATATAACCGTCGGGCTGGACGTTGTAATTTGGTTATTCGACTACGTTTACCTTTCAGATGTTGGAGTGGACGAGTTGGCTACATGCATAGGAATCGCAGTATTTTCGATTTTGTCGTCATGAGATTTTGCAGATCTTTAGGTGCCAATGAAGGATGTCCATGCAAGAAGTACTTGAGCAGACTGACTGATTTAGAATTAGTGTATGAGGTGAACGGGCATTGTTGCACGTATGCCACTGAAGACATAACATTAGACAAAGGAGGCCAAAATAGAAAAGAGTCCATGGCTAAGACCTTATACATATGTGCATACGAGCAGATGAGTGGTGAAGAACGTAGTACCTGGTGTAGTTCATACTGTGCGAAAACTCTGAATCATTTCATTTTAAGGAAATTTGGAATTCTAAAGGTTTTCAATATAAGCCAATGGTAGAATTGTTCCCTCTTTTTATCAGTACTTAATTTGGACGCGTGACTGATCCATTGCCTTTGCTCCCCACGCAATCAATCAAATCATCAACGTCGGACGAGAACTCTGCATTTAAGTTCTGTCGCTGCAACTACTGGCATATTGACGTCTTATATTCGGGAATTTCTCCGTTTTTCATCTCCGAGAGTTCATAGGAGGAGAGGCCGAAGCATTAAGATTACGACGAAGAATTGAGAGGGAGAGAAATAAGGAAGAGATGGAGGGATTTTTGCGTGGTATGGAATGGCGGGGATAATAATTAAAAGGGTTTAGAGCAGTCCGTTGGGTGGGGGAGGAGCGAGGAGGAATGTAATTGACAGCGGAGAAGAGAAGCTCGGCCCATGGAGCTGAGAAAGAGGCGCGCTGGCGGAGGAGGAGGCTGTGTCGGTGCGTGAAGAGGAATTCGGACGATGGCCCTTCAAATGCCATTCCCACGGCGTCGTCGTCTGGCGCTTCGGAATACCGCTAAAGCCATCGATCTCCCAATGTATGCAACGGGAATCCGTCGTCACGATCATGCTAAGAGCATTCATTCATTGACCACTTGCCTTTGCTTAACGGTTTTAAGTGACCCCGAGGACGGACAACACGAAAGACACCATGAGAGAAACGAGAATCTTAAAATTACATGCTGCGGAAGCAACATCGGAGGTTCATTTGCACGTTGTCTATTCTTACGCATGAAGTAGCAAATGCGAATATTTGTCTATGTAATAGGCCTGCTGAAGTTCGTCGCAGCCGTTTGGCTGAAAATTGGCTTTAGTACGTAGATGCAATGCTAATTTCGAGCTCACCCTAAAAGTGCTTAGTGATAGAAACTTATAATATTTGAGATTCAGGGCAGGTCTGCATTTTGATGAACTATTGAATTATTAAGGGTCTTTGGGAAGGTCATAATCGTATTATTAGCCCCTAGATACCGACTGCTATTTTATTTCACTTCACTTATTTATCACCCATTCATTCACTAGCTTCATAAGCAGTGTAATTCAGAGCATTTATAATGCCACAGCACGTTATGCCGGTTATTACGTATTCATAGGGGACTACAGTTAACGGCCAGGAGTCATAGAAATAAAGAGGAACAAAATTTGCAAAGATACAAAAAAGCTAATCTACAAAGACCTGGAAAAAGGAATTCATTTTCCCAGCTCAAATAATAGAAATTTAATTTTATCCACTTAATATATTTTCTTGACTGACGCTTAAACGTTTGACTTCTTATTTTTCCTTATTTTGCTGATGCCCGATATGCATCTCTCTTTCCTCAATCCATTTGGCGACTCTTGAGTTACTTAGTCGCATTCAATAGAGGAAGACTCTCCCTAAAAAAAGCACCTTGCCTTGTTTTTTTACTGCATCCCGTTTCGAGATGGGTATTTTGCACTTATACAGCAGCATTTTCTCGGCGTCTGATATTAGTTACCCCACAAATAGCTCGAGTTTAGGATATGAGAAATGACAAAGGTAGAATTAATTAGTGTGGTGGCTAGAGCGAGTTGACTTCCTACCTAGTGGGACCGGGATCCATTCCCGGCGGATATTTCAGAGATCGTCCGATCACTGCTTGGGTACTTTGTGGAGTGAGCTTCAAGGAGAGCACTCCGTCCGTCGGATGGGACGTCTCAAGAATCCGTCGTCCCCTTTCCTTAATTAAGAGCATGCTAATTCCTGCGCGGGTTTCTCCCTCCAATGTCGTGAAGATGTCGTTAGGTGTCGGTCGCCTTCTCCAAATTCTAAACCATGCTAGAGTGAGTGCTCACTGTAGGGCAGATTGAGTGACTCACTCCATGGCTCAGACAGCCGGGCTCCGTGTCTTGCCGCTCCTGCCACTGATGTCTCCTCCAACGATGGGCTACGACGCCGCGAGAGATGAGCTGTTCGACGTGGAAGGGGTGTGTGGTTGAGGGGTGGATGAGTTGCCCTAATCTCAGCTCGCTCGGCAAAACGTATCAATATTCTAAGACAGGGGTTCCCAAACTTTTTTGTACCACGCCCCCCCCCCCCCCGCTACACATATCAGCTTTACATTTTGCAATACCCTATTTCCACGGTGCCGTACATACCAACTCCTACTTGTACAAGTACTTGTACTCGTACAAGTATATGCCTACTTGATACGGTGAGAAGGTAGATTTTTTTGTTCACTGTTGAATGCGGTAACGCAGAATGGAAAGATTCAATAATTGTGCGTATGATGAAAATTAAAACAAGCATTACATGAAAAACGAGTATAATTACCTGTAATCTTATTTGATAAAGTTTACAACTTTATTGAAACTTTACAAAAACAATCATGAAAACTTAGAAAGACCTTATTTCAAAGATCTGAGGAAATTATTTTTGTATTTTTTTAATTTCATTTGGGTGTCACGCCCCCCCTGGAATTTCTCCACGCCCCCCCAGGGGAGCTAACCCCTTAGTTTGGGAACCCCTGTTCTAAGACATGAATTATCATTAAAGATTATTTACCGGACAAGGTAGTATAATGCACTTAAAGTTAATAAAGGATTTCATTTGTATTCTGTAAAGTAATTATTTAGCGCATATTCAGATTCGTCTTCATGCACAGTTAGCGAAGAGACCTCATACACTCACAGGTACTCTAAGGCTTACCCTATCAAAGTGATTTCAAAGTGTTGAAACTAGTTATACCGAATACTTAGTGGAGTCAAGTTAATAATCTCTATTATTATTTTTATTCGAAAATTGGTTCCAGTAAATCACGCTTTCTTAATCTAAATTCATTTCGTTTGAGAGAATAGGGATAGGAAGGAATTACGAATTGCCACTCCAGCCTGCCATATTGAAATTCCCTGAATTCGCAATTCTTTTTATTTCACTTACTAACCTGCCTCTTCCCACCCTTAACCTACATCCGTCCCAGGAACATGGTTTCTAGCATCGCTAAGAACGCCTGCTAAACTCTTCTGGATATTCCCTCTCTTCATCCAGCATAACTAGTACTTTCTCTTTGGTTTAATTTTCTGTTCACATCTTCCACCTTATCTTATCTCGAGAGTATCATGTTTTTCCCATCCTACCTTCTCAGCATCTTCGTTTCCGTATCCCAAAGTACCAAACGGCATAGTGTAATATTTGCCAACTTTTTCTGCACCTTTTTGCACGAGACGCCGGTCATAACATAGTTCTGACTCATCAGCACCTCCTTTCACCGAGGCATTCTCGTCCTTACATCCCTTCTACTTTGAGGAATGATGGGGAAAGGAAGCATGAAATGTCTTTTGATGGCAACATACGGAAGAAAATTATTAGAGTTACAGAATAATCCATTGAAGTAAATACTTTAAATATTAAAATTCCTCCTGAATCTATCTTTATTAGCAAAGAGGATGGAAAGGGCGGGGGGGGGGGGGGGTGAATCATGGGGTGTTAGCTTTTTTTTATTTTTATGAAGTAATACAAGACCTTTTATTTTGTGAATTTACTCTTTTAGGAAGAGAAAGGTCTTCTGCATTAATGATAGCTTATACGTCAATGGTGCTAATTCGAAAAATTATTTAGTTCCTTCCTTGCTATCTGGATCAAAGCGTTCAATAGAGTATTAATAATAAAGTTTTAAACGCTCAGAATAATCAAGTTTACTAACATAATTTAGGCAGATATCTACGGCAGTGACAAATAACTTTTTCCTTGTTTTTTTTTTAAATTTAATGTATTTTGAATTTGTTATTTGATTGAGACAAGGATTTTGGAAAATAGGGCAAAAGTGATAGGATTTGTTTTGCACGTTTATGCCAATCCGAACATTTGTGAGAAAGGTTTTATTGGGCAATGAATTTGGCCGAAAATGATTCAGATACATATTTGGAATTCTGTGATTCCAGGACTAGGCGCAGTTTAGTCCCTGGGATTAACCCGTCCAAATAGCATTTCACCAACTTCTCGAGAATGGAGTTTTCCCCGTCCACCGCACACACATCTGGGGGCATGATGAAAAAATAGCATTCCCAAAGTCACTCATGCGTACTAAATTTACTTGACGTTATTTTTCATTCGAATAAATTCTGAAATGATTACGATTAAACTCGAATTACGCGGAGGCAAAGCAAACACGACAGTGGAGGGCGACATGTAAATCTGCTGAGCGGGATGGTGCTCTGCTATCGCCTCGGGGGGAAGGCCAAATATTTAAACAAAGCCGGCGGAGGGGCAGAGTGAGTTTGCGCGATGCCGAACGAAAGAAAAAGGGTTGGGGGTGTGCAGGGAGATTGCCTTGGGGGAGGAGGGGTGGGGGGAAGGGTAGGATGCGTGGGAGGAGGAGGGGTGGAGGGACGGTGCGTGGTTGAGGAGTGATTTCAGGAAAGAGCTCAATTCGAAGGGTGGACGAAGCCACGAAAGCAAAACTGGCCGGAAAACCGTCAAAACAGATATTTTTAAAACAATTTGAAATTACTTAATGTAGTTCTTAGATTGATTATTGTGCCGTTTAGATCCGCAGTCACGGTTAGCAAAGATGGAAACCTATCTACTTACACACGGAAAATGCCAGGAATTGGATACATTATTTCACAAAAGACCTTTTAGAAGTATGTGCAGCAATCCTAATGAATGATGCATTTTGAATAACAATACTTATTAACCATAATAAATTTACATGAATTTGTGGAAGAGAAATAGTAACTTTATAAAAGTTTGACTCAATCAATATCGCTATGTGGATAAGAGCTTGTCATTCTTCATCATTTAAATTAATCGTGTAATTAATCATTCATAAGGAGCGTAATTGAAACATTTTATTATTAAAGCCCTATGCAAGAAATACAGAATATGTCGTAGAGTCGGGGGGGGGGGGGGGAGGGGGTCGGGGAAAGGATTTGTGTGGGAGGGCGAGTAGTGATCTTCTCTTGTCCACATTCTCCGTATAACACGCAGCCTCTCTGCTGCCTCCAACCTGTATCACTTCCGCATATCTGGCGGCCATCTAGTAGACTCGCTCCGTCTCATGGATGCTATTAGAGGTCTTCCCCGTTTCGCATTAAACATTTTCCATCTTCATTTTTTTCGGCCTGCCTTGCGTAAATCTCGAGCGGATATTACTGGTGCGCTCCTCTGCGAAGGTACCGCCACCATGCGGATCAATTCTGAAATTGAACCCGGACATTTTTTCCCCCTTGTTAGGAATTGCCTCTCAGCAGTGGCGGCTTGCCCATAAGGACTCTCGGACGCCGCCCCTCCCAAATATTTGAAAAATTAAAAAAAATAAATTTCCATTAATTTATTATCATACATCTAATTAATCAGAGTGTTTTTTCAGTCGCATGCATCGAAAGTGTGGTAAAAACACGAAAAGAAATAGCGCGAGAAGTTCGTATTTGTAGCCGTGGGGCGCTGGCCAGAACGTCCCAATCCATCCCCATGCTGTTATATGGAGAGCGGTAGTGGTGGGGGCCGCTGGTGCTATGACGCGTCTAACGTTGTGTCTTATGGAACTCTTGGGACGTCGTCCGAGAATGCGCAGAGCGACGTGTGAGTTGACATCTCTGCGCAGGCCGGCGGGCGTATGATCTGGCGTCTACTTGGTGTTGCCACAGAATAGTGACCTTCGGAATCAGAATGGTCACTGCTATGGGTGTAGTTATACGATTTAATTTTAAATTTCTGGTAGGTATTGCTACATAAAATAAATTATAGCATTATGCGTGCATTTTCGGGTGTTTGAATCCCGTAACACATAAAATCCAACCAGTTAAAGGCCATGGTGACGCAGGAAAACTATTCTTTAGTATTTGACACAGTTCTGTTATGATTACGAATTTCAAGAACCTTGGGGAAACTAATATTATAATATTTAGGCCTTTACAATGTAGTCCTATCTTCTAAATGATTAAAAATGCTGTAGCTATATTCTTCAGATAAATTTAACAAAAGTCCTGCAGGATTGAGAAAAATCAGATAACATTCCCCACTTATTGATGATTTAGGAAATAGGTGCGTGCGTGATAGGGTGAAGGATTGAACATGATATAACCCGTAAAACGTGGCTTTAAATAGAGGAATTCAATGAAAGTCAAGAAGTGCCGCGTCCAATGAACCTTTTGTGCACAGATTCCTGATTTTCCTAGCCGTCCTTGTTCTATTAGTTCATGTTTACCCAATTCCTCAGCGGCAGAGCGGTTGCTGTCTGACGGAAAATGTCCACTTGGGTCTGATTTAAGTGGCTTCGAAGAGTTCATATTAGTGCGGAGATCTTTACAGCTACCATCTGTGGCTTAGAGTCGCTTTTTTTTACGATCTAGAATTTATTTTCTATTTCATCATGGAAATGAGTCCGAAGACATGGTTATTCTAAGTGCGACCCGTAAACGTTTCTTGTGTTTACCACATATGAATCTTAGACTCAAGGAGATGGTACGTGACATCTTTTGTTTACTTGAATGCCTTTGCTGACCTTAAATTCGTCCCTCAGCTGAATCAGCATTAGTGGACCACGGCTTCTATCTTCCTTGAGTCGTCCCTACAGTAACAGCAAGTCTCTCGAAAAGAACGGAGTGAAATGAGTTCAGACATCATTTTCGTGGAGTTAACTGTGCGTAATTGCCGATTAAGAAGTTTCTTAGTGCTATGTGTACATTCAAGAAGACAATTTTGAAGTAATCAACAGTTTTTGTTTTCATTGAAAGTGTAGTTTAATAGGGAAAAATTGTCCCAATTCTGTGTCCAGTAGTACCTCCTCACTTAGGGAAAAAGTAGGTCCCTATTCTGTGGTGTTGCAGTGTTGCTGTATGCCTTGTTTTGTGACCAGTTGATTAATTGTGTGTGAATTGTTTTATCGAATGAGTGATTGGTATGTAAATAGGCCTAGTTGCAGTTGAGTTAAACGAGTTAGTGATTGATGGTGTTTTAGTGTTAGTGATTGTTTAGTGCATCAGTGATTCATAATGGCCTCGTCGGTTTCCAACGATGTGAATTTTATTATTAGTAATGGAATTAAGGACCTGGAACATAGGATCGAGCTCAAGAATTTAGGCCCCCCTAGGCCTGTACTTAATATATATCAACAACAAAAGGCCTCTAAAGCACGAAACAGTTTCGTTCGGAAATTTTCCAATAATTTGTACAACTATGCTGATTGGTTGTGTGGGTGCAAAGTTAAACATTCTTTTTTTTGCTATCCTTGTTTGGTAATGGGAGTTGCAGACCGTGCATGGACGGTGGATGGTGTCTCGGATTTAAAACATTTAAATGATAAAGTCAAAAAACATAAATTGAGTGAAAAACATATTAATGCTTGCATTGAGTATGCTGTGTTAGGCAAAGTTGACATAAGAGTCCAATTAGATAGTGCGTACAGATTAAGAATTCAGAAACTAAATGAAGAAGTGTCAAAAAACCGTTACGTATTAAGTAAATTGATAGATGCAATTAAGTTTTGTGGGGCATTTGAATTGGCTTTAAGGGGACATGACGAAAGGGAAACTTCTGACAATCCTGGCATTTTTCGTGGCTTAGTTAATCTTATGGCTGAATTGGATTCAACATTGAAACAGCACATTGACAGGACGAATAACAGAGTTTTTTTGGGCATTTCAAAAACCATTCAAAACGAGCTCCTTGAATCCATATATGCCGTATGTCTAGAGATCATTCGTGATGAGCTTGCTCAAACACAGTTCATCGCGATTGAAGCAGACGAAACTACAGATTGTGCTACATTATCGCAGCTTGTTTTTGTAGTTCGCTATGAACTATATGGGTCAATAAATGAGAGATTTATTAGTTTTGTAATACCAAAAGGTCATGATGCAGCGTCGGTGAGTGAGGCTATTTTTGGCGAACTTAAAAAGCTGAAAGTAAATGAAACGCCTGAAAAAGTGATCGCTCAAAGTTATGACGGTACTTCCGTTATGAGTGGTCAGCACACAGGGGTACAGGCAAGAGTTAAAGCCGTATACAAAAATGCATTATATGTGCACTGTTATGCCCACCAATTAAATTTGATTATTGAACGAAGTGCAACTCAAAACAAGCAAGTCAAAATATTTTTTAGTAATATTGAGGGTTTTTCTTCATTCTTTTCTCAATCTACTAAAAGAACAGCAGTGCTCGATGATGTAGTAAAGAAACGAATACCTGAAAGCTCAAGCACTCGTTGGAACTTTAAATCAAGAGTTGTAAGCACAATATTCAATTATAAAAATGAAATAGAAGAGTGCTTAAACAAAATAATTGATGATGACAGCAATTATTACTCCACTGTAAATAAAGCAGTTGGTTTGCATCACTTTATCAAGGACAACGATTTCAATTTTTGGTTAAATTTTTTCAATAAAATTATGCCTCATTGTGACATTTTGTACAATGAACTACAACACAAGACAATTGATTGCATAAAGGCCTTGAAGTATGTTGACGAATTTAAGTTTGCTATCCAAACTATTAGAAACTCTTCAGAACTTGACTCCCTAAATACCCATAATACGACTTCAGAGGCCGAGCCGAGTTCGAAACGTAGTCGATTTGAAGATAGAAGAAATGTGTTGGCTAAGGAAGTTTGCGATGTAATTATGACGGGAATTGACGATCGCTTTAATAATTTGGACTATTTGTCTGTAGCAAAATTATTCCAGCCTATTTTGTTTCAAGAATTTACCAAAAGTTTTCCAGAACATGAACTTGAAACCGCAGCTAAACTATTTAAGCTAAACAAAGTAGAACTGAAACAAGAACTTCTAGTTATATACAGCAGAAGGGATTTTTCAAAGGCAACCGGTTCATTGCGGCTTCTTAATTTTATTTATGACAACAACCTAAAAGAAGTTCTCCCAGAATCAGTTAAACTACTTCAGATCATCTGCACCATACCAATGACAACTGCAGAAAGTGAAAGATGTTTTTCAACATTGAAACGAATAAAGACATTTACTAGAAGCACGATGAAAGAAGATAGACTCAGTGCCCTTGCAATGTGTTCAATCGAAAAGAAATTGTTGTCCAGCGCTGATTTCAACGAACGTGTAATTAATCACTTTGCTGGTCGAAAGGAAAGACGGATGGACTTCTGCTACAAGCAATATAACTAAAGGAATGTAAGTAGATTATTTCATATTTTATTTAAAATGTGTGATAAATGTTTAATTATTGATTTAAATCATACTGTATTCAAGAAGCAACGCCTACACGGCAATCAATGGTTACATCTGCAATAACAAAGCGCGTGCATCCTGGTACTGTTTGCTGCCTAGTGGAGGTCAGTGACACTCCTCTCCCTCCTCAGGTGTTTCAAGTGTCATTGCAACCTATACCATTGGAAATATTGCATAGATTTTACAAATAACGCATTATGATTGCAAAACGAACAACAGTAGAGTATTGCGGGCATCTCCGCGCGAAAAATGTACACGGTAAAACGTAAAATTACGTATTCCCGTTTGTATTTGCAAAATATCGCTGCAAATATTTTTTTATTTTTCAAGATCATCGATCCGTGCAATCGAGAGTACGGACTAAGCCGATCCGTATGATCGAAAGTCTACTGCATTAAGTATTTATTAATCAAGCTTTATTAGGAAAACTAGGTATTTTTTTGAAAAAACGGAACATATGGCATCACAAATTTTATACCTAGTTTGCCTAAAAGACTCACTAAAATACACAAAATATTTTTTTTTTAATTTGACCCCCCCAGGGGGGGGTCAAATTAAAAAAAAAATATTTTGTGTATTAGGGGTGCGCCCCCCCCAGCATTTGACTCACGAGCCGCCACTGCCTCTCAGGCTCTATAATAATTTTCAAATATGTTGCTGGGTTTTGTATTTATTGGATTGGGTGTAGTTTGGGAAAACGGACTGCGCTTTTGTATAAGGCACGTTCGATATTCGTATTTTACATGGGCTGATTGAATTTTAATGCGACGGATAACACTAGTCTACGAAGATTGGCCTCTTTTCTATTCCATAGTTTTTTTTCATTATTATGCATATAAATCATTGTTATATTTGAAATGTCATTTTCGTCTCACTTCAAGCAGGAATTTTTATATCCTTTGGATAGAGTAAATATTTCATCATTGTGGGAAACTTCGAGGGCGTCACAACCGTTTCTAAACGGAGCGATGTTCTAAGATTTAAAAGAGGGGCAGGAGCATTTCATCACCATCTCTCTTTCCAGAATCAATTTCCCCCGAATGGAATCCTCACCAGATGTTCCGGCATTTCCAAATGTTGTTCCAATCCCTTATTCGCGGAATCCGAGCCAACGTCTCTGCCTTTCTTTCTCTCTCTCTCTAATGCTCCCATTTCTCCCAGAATTCCATTCGTCTCGTGTCCATCGATCTCTTTCTCTTCCTACTCATGTGTCAAAATTGTAAAGCTTAATTCGCGTTAGTCTGAGCGAGGGTTGCTGTGAAACCTGAATCACCGCAGTTTCATGGACGTAAGTCATTTGAGATTAAGGTGGAATGGGTTATGGAACCATCAAAGGACGGAGGAGAAGTGAGAAAATGATGCGAATAAAAGCAACAGAAGCAGTCGAGAATTAGTGGAATGACATCCTATACTTAATTATTCAAAGAACAGAGAGATGGCACTTTTCCACAGGCTTATCATTGAACGTACGACGCGTTTAGACCGTCAGGTCATTATCATGTACTTGATAATTACGCGTTAATTGAATTTTCAGAACGTAGAATGCCATTCGGATGTGCGCTTAAGTTTCAAACAGGTAGCGATATTTAATGAGGATTAAACAGGATTATCCTTAACTTCTCCATTTTTATAGTTGAGACTTGAGAAATTTCAGATCCACGTCTCCGGAAAATAAATAGGGGATTCACAAGATCTAATAGAATATCACGGAAGCGGTATTCAGGATAGCCTCGTTCAACTTTATAGGCTGTAATGTGACTTCATTTTGGTATAAAAACCTCAGGCATTTATTTAGAAGACTCTTGAAATACTGAGAATCATCAATGCTGCACTGTGATGGGGTGACTTCGAGGACCTAAAACGACGTTTCTATGGGTGAGATACAAAAAATTAAAAAACCAAACAGTTTGGAATATTGAGGCATGGAAGATGACAACAGCGAAGAAATGAAGGTTGGCAGCTTTTGGAAGATGAATAACGTGGGATTAATGCGAAAGTTCTAATAAGAGTAGGTGAGAATCCTCGGTTAGAAGGCGATTGGACGATTTAATCGGCCTCGCATCACGAGACACGATGCGATGATGAAGACTATCGTTGAAGGAGAGAAGGTGAGATGCAGGGGAGGCGGTGGCGGAGGATGCAGATGTTATAGAATTAAGTCGGAGTTCTAAGATTGGCCGATGGGAAAATTGAGAGGCTGCGTCGATCCAATCTTAGGAGTGGTGACGACTGGTGATGACGATGGTCAGACTCTGTGTGTGCTTTCTATTGCAATTGAGTGGCATGTTTACCACTATTATCTTATCCATAATTTTGTCAATGAAGAGACGCCTGCGAGAGGTAGCTTGATAAAACAATATATGGACTCAATTCCTAATAATTGGCTGTTTGCTGAACTTCTCTTTTATTTAACGACTACATTTGTTGAAATTCATTCCCAATACCGCTGTCATTTATTTTATAAAGCGGGAAGAACGTGAAGGAAATACCAAATTGCTTTAGTACGTAGTGGAAAATCGGATGCGCGATTGATATCCTCGAAATATACACGTTTTAGGAAATCCTTAAATATGAAACTATTTTCACAGTAAAAAAAGAACTACAGTGCGTTTTCTTGGATTGATAAAAGTCGCGAGAAATTGGAAAAAAGTCGACAGACACCTCCGGCATCCAATATGCCACGCATGCATCCCTGATCCGATACACATGTTACAAATGGTAATCTTTGCCATCACACAAAAAAATTTAAGCCGCGTGGAACGTTACATTTCATTTTTTCTCTTCAAGCCTTCGGGTATGAAACCCTCGTCCATGAACAATGCTCGATGACACTGCATGCTATTAAATCGCGGTCGTATGGAAATGAATCGCAATTATCGACGGCGGTTATGTCTCCAAATGCGATATTAATGCGCTGCAATGTGTTTTATTCTTCCTCCTACTCCGCCGTTAAAATTTTTAGAAGGGGAAGCGCCGCGGATATTCACTCCGGCGGCATTGTGGGAACGACAACAGATTGGAGTGCGGGATAGTCAAATCAAGTGAACAAAAGCCGGCGATAAAAATTTCATCCGCTCGCTGTGCCTAGTCTCTCGCTAGAAAAAGGAAGACGAGTGCGCCAGCGCGGATTGAATTGCTGCCTCCATTCGTGCCTACCCTTTTATCTATCCTTCGATTTTTGTTACCCAGCCCTCATCTATTTTTCCGTTTATTTTTTACATTGCCACCGCATCGCTCCAGCAAGGCCCCCCACAGACTCATTCCCTCATCGCTTCATATGCCAAGGCACGTCATCATTTGTTCACACAACCCTATTCTTCTATTTTGCCAAGTTTTATTTTGCTGAACAACTCTAGTGTCTGGCTAGCATCGATCTCTCACTCCACTTGCTAGGTCTCTCTCTAGTTTACCCACGTAGAGTGTCCTACTCTTTTTTTTCCCATACCGATCCTACTGTTTTATCCAATTACTCCCCTATGCTGTAAATTTTTATGCTAAAAAAAACGATTCGATTTTCCCCCTCCCACTGCCGCTCTTTCTCCTCCCACTCCACTCTCCCAAAGACTGCGTAGCGATGCGAAAGATCACTCACTCTGCGCCTTATTTCCCCCACCCCACCCGTAGTTAGTAGTTACATTGCGTTGAAAAGCTCCTTTTAATCGTCTCTCCCCCTCTCTCTCTCTCTCTCTTACCCTCTCTCTCTCGCTTTTCGCTCTGAAAACAGCCCGGCGACTCGTCCTGCTTCAATTTACAGAACTCGATCTGGCCGAACAAACTACTCGACTTTGTTAATTGATTATAAATTCTATGAATTTCCAATGCGGTAGCGAGTGTGAGGAGAGGGGGGAGGAGGGAGGGAGTAGTTACATCCCTGTCGGGGGATGAAGGGTTAGTTGTGTTGGCACGTCGGTCGGATTCAAAGGGGGCAGGGCTCTGATGAAGGATACGTGGCATTGGGGTGGAGGGGAGGAGGGGTTTCGACTGAAAAGGATATCCGTTGCGGGGAAATAGACGTGAATGGGAATGGAATGAATGCAAACTGACGAAGAGAGCAAAATTAGCTATTTTCTGATGATGTGGAGGATGATGTGGATAAATTGGAGCGTGCCGCGAGTAATTAGTAAGTCGTATCAATCGAGTTATGCACCGTGTATATCGCTTGTAATGAATGCTTCCTCCTTAAATCTCCGCGTGCATCGGCTGGCGTGACTCGGAAAACTCGCATTCACAATTTTTGCTTTCACAACTCTACAGACATGTCTGAGGTAATCGCAAGTATGAAGTGGCTCTATATTAGACCCACTTTCGCTGCCATTTTATTAAGATTAATGCAGACTACCTAACATGGAAATGAAACCCTTTCAAATATTCCGTTCGTGGGTATATTTAAATGCCATTTATCAAAACGATATGCGTGCTTGTAGAACTGCTGTTACTTATTTCTCTAGCACGGTAAATAATTTGCTTACATGACTGAATTTTTAAAAGTCGTTATGAATTACACGCTGCTGTTACTCACCTTATGATGATTACGGTAAAAAAACGGATCATATCTTAGTCAAACATTCAAGTGATCTGAACGAAGAAGTTTTATGAGCACTTGGGAACTTGACGATGAACGAAGAATGATGGAAGCAAATATACAGTTTCAGTAAGAAGTACACATAAACTTGGCCAATAGCCTTGGGTCAATCTTGGGTTGTGAATACCAGATCGTCGTGGCGAAATCCTGATATTAATGTCGAATTTAAGTGCTGATGTGTCCTGCTCGCGTCTTCGACTCGCACATGAGGACATCGAATTCGACTCTTTCTTTCGTATCATTATTCTCCACTCGTACAACTCAAGCGGAAATCGTCGACCGCTAGAGCAGTGAACTTCGACGCCTAAGCCAGGCTTAGCATTATCGATGAATCGATTTCTTTTTCGATCGATCAATAAATAGTACCGACTCTTCTAATATCTGGGCGGCGGCGGCAAAAGTGCCCATCTACCTAGTTCAGTATTCTCGCTCCGTGAGAGTTGAGCGGTTTTGGCGGCAGAGGCCAGAGCCCACGGATATTGCTATAACAGACTCCATTCGGTCGATAGGTGTAAAGTTAGCCAACGGGCATTTAAATGGGTTTACGAAATCGCCACTCGCGTCGTTGACGGTCAAAGCGATCCGAATTTCATGGAAAAGTATGCTTAACACTTTCAGCCCGTTATTTTAGGGTTTTTAACCGAAACTTATCTTCTTGCTAATGAAATTCGTCAAGTGCATAACTTTTCATTGATATACTCCACGATTGTAAATATTGCATTGTAAATATTGATAGTAATTGGATCGCTCTGCACTAAGCAACGTTCTGCGGACATTTTTGAAAGCCGATTAAAACGCGCCCATAGAGTAAACGAAAACAGAGTTTCAACGGGCTGATGGCTCCTCTTTCTACGCAGTCTCCGTGACAGAGTCATTGGTGATTGTTAAGATGAATCGACGGCTCTTTCGATTTCGATCGAAAAATGAGTCCTTTGAGTAGGGTGCAAACATGCTCGGTGGAGTATTCGCTCCGTGTGCAGTTGGAAAAGTATGTGGCGGCTGCGAAGGAGAGCGTGCGACTCAGCCCCATCCCTCGTCTTGCCTTACCAGACTAATAAACGCTCCGAATCGTCGGTCTAGACCACCGCGGGCGGCCGTGGCTCCTCCCCTCCACCCCTTTCCTCCCCCCCCTCCCCCCCTCCACCCCTTTCACCTCCCCTCCCATCCACCATTCTTCTCTTCCTCTCTTTCGACCTCATGCTTCATGACGACTTTTCCTATACGTTACCTCTTCATCTATTCCCCTATTGTTCACTTTCTTCCGACTAAATGTCATTCTCATCTGTGCAACGATTGGCAGCTTTTGTTACTGCTCCTTAACATACTCTTTAATTTTGTAAGCCCTTTGACATTATTAAAGACAAACTATATATTCATTAATCGCGATCCATGGATGTCCGGAGATGTTCTTTTTGGGGGCACCACGTCGAAATTTCGAACGCTAAAATCTTAGCCAAGGAGAAACGTTTTTAACCCGATTATTCAGGGAAGCTGTGGGGATAAGGCAGCAAGCTAACAATTTCATCGGAGACGAGGGACAGAAGATAAGCTCATCCCATTGGCTATCAGTGCTCCCCAGAAAAGAATCAAACTTCCCGAAAGCCCTCTCTCAATCCCAACCCCTAGCCCCTCCCTTCCCCACGATGATGTACACACTCTATATGAGCAATAAAGGCACATCTTTAGCACCTAAGAAGATTCCTGCATCGGCAACGAAACGTTTGACGCGGTTAATAACCCAAAAGGAACGTAAGCTATATATTTATTTGCATTAGATGACGTGTTGCAAGACCTTGCTCTGGCAAGTTGAGTCGGATATGTGCACCAAGGAAGTGCTTGGGAGTTTGGAAGCCTATCTATTGGAGTGCTTGGTTGCAGATTCAAGGGTCTGGGTTCAGATCCCGGGTGAAACCTTTCGTGAACAAAAATCTTCGAAGTGCTTGGTGGCTGCCTTCAAAAGCCTGAAATTAAAATTCCAGTAAGAAATATATGGTGAGGTCTGTCCTCACCTATCTAAATCATACTTCGTGTTTTATCACGAAGTGGGTGACATTTGGCATTAGCTTAGAAAATTATTTAGTTGCTAGCTGTCTTAATGTATTCAATGATCTCCGAACTTATGTCTCTCTCCAGGTTTAGAGATTACAATAGAAAAGTGGATGTAATTACCTGTGGACGTGTAATTTAAAATTTGTAAACTTATTTTCTGCTTTCTCTCTAAGCATTACTTTTTTATAGAATGACAAACACCAAGAGTATTTCAGTCAGATTAAATGAATAATGATAGTTGTTGTACTTTTAACAGATTGCCCCAATTACTAAAATTTTAATATAAATGAAACGCATTTATAACCGCCTATGCCCATTCGCGGAACTCTAACCCGCGACCTTCATCTAGTGAGACAATGGCTCGTCACCCATTCCGTCCATCGCTCTTCTCTTCTTCCTTTTCCCTCTCTTTCTTTTCCTCCTCCTCCCTCGGACGTCTCCCATTCGTCCCTTCCTCTTTTCCTGCACTCCCCCCCAATGCTTTGTGGATTGCCGTTGGCTGGGCAAAGTGCACTTTCGTCCCTGGGCCTCAAAGTTACTCTCGTCGACAAGTCCTCACAAGAGTTTTTGAAAGAAAAATAGAGGGAAGAGTTTTCTGCGGGAAACGTTCTTCAAGTCTAAATTTTAAAACTTGATGGTTTTGCGGGTCTGGGTTCTCTTTTATAATGCATGTCCGACGTTTTCGTTTTGTGGGCTGCGCAAGGTCGTATGCTTGGCCCAACCCAGGCGCAGTCTCCCACCCTAAGGTCGATTCGATGGTGGAGCCAGTGCCACAGCCTTCGATCGGCGAGTTTCACGTGAGAGGGCGCTGATGTGTGCCAGGCCCTTCTCTGTTTACGTGGATTTTTATTGAATATCACTCGATTTGAGTTTAATAGTGGAGATGAGTTCACTGCAGTCATTTCCCTGCTACTGGAGTAATTTTAGAAGATTGCGTTTTAAGATATAAATGGTCTTTGATTTAGAATTGACGTTAAACTTCTTATGCTTGTTACTATTAATTACTAGGGAATATTAAAATCATTTGCGTCAATTTCTTCAATTACTCTTGTCTTAAACTATGGCGAAGGATATATGATTACTAGTTAGGTAATATGGTACACGCTAACTTTTTGTATTCCGAGCATTGGAAATAAATATTCTACGATATCTTTGCTAGAACGAGTGAATGAAGAAAGAAAGAAAGAAAGAAAAGCAATCTATTAAATTTGAGCACGCTAATAATCGTGGGTGGGGGGGGGAATTCACGTTTTGAGATGCACGAATGAATCAACCGTAATTAAATCTTGCTTTTGCTCACTTGACTTCATCTGCATCTGCGAGCAAGCCACCATGAGGGTGCGTGGCAGGGGGTGATTGCACACCTGCGGTCATACAGCACTCATCCTAGCCACCAATCAGATAGATACGCGCTCGTTCGCAGGCAAAGCACTCAGGACACACGGTCAGACCAGTAACTAGGCGAAGTAAAGGACTAGAACATGCTTCCATGCAAATAAAACTGATAGTTAGTGTTAGAAATCCGAAAAGTTAGCGTAGTAAGTGATTGCTAAATTAGTTCTATCATGCCTAAAATTCGCAAAGATACTTAGTTAATATTTTAAAAATAGTCTAAACAACTTGTCGCCTGAGGATACCATCTTGCCTGCCAGATAATGAGTATACTGTGTGCACAAAATTGAGAACGATAGACGCGTAAAAGCTCTCGATGAGTGAACCATTTAGATTTAGAATGCGTAATGTGAGTGGACTGATTCCACTTTAGCTTGAGATCGCAATTTACATTGGAGCACAGACCTTGCTCTATCTCTTGAGTATACCAAGGAAACATTTTAGATCAAAAAGTAAAAGGAAGGAAACTAGAGATAATTTTCTGAATAAAAACGAGTAATTTAAAATAAGAGTAAAATTAAATATCAACTTCTGTTTTCTAAAGGTTTCTACTTCTGAGTTTTACATCATGAGAAATAGGTTAGCAGTTAATTATAATGTTGTCGAAGCTACCTTATTCTGCACGCTCATCAATGCTGGATGACTTACACACAATGCGTTAATCTACATCTACACCTACAAAAGACTCTGCGAGCCACCTCCAGGGTGTTTGGCAGGGGGTGATAAATCACCAGCATGCAGCATGCAATTGAACTCCCAAATGCACACCACACGGTCCAAAAAACGTCACGGATACTAAAAAATTGTACTACCACATGCTGTTATAAATAAAATTAAATTGAGAAGCATTCCATATAGTATGAATAAGTTAGTGGGCTGCACTACAAAGTCATCTTATCTATTTATGAGTTCTAACGCTGCCGTTATAATCTCTAAATGATCGTGAAAAAAAGGCATTTTGAATCTGTCTGTTCTACAGTCTATCTCTCTTATTTTATTTATATGATCTGTACCCGTTTGTAAATCCTTGTACCCGTTAAAGTTGGAAAGAGTGAAAGGGGCATTCCTTCCTTCTTCGTATTCTTTTTAGCGATTGACGGAGAATCATCTCGTTGGCTTGAAAGACATCCTTGGCGATCGAATTTTCTCTGAGACGTCTTGTATTCTCCCGCATCCCTCTCTGCCTCAGTCCTTTTTCTCTCATTCGTCTGCTCTTCACCTTCCTCTCCGTCTTCCATTCCCTCTTCCCGTCTCTTTCCTTCCTTCTTCATTACACCTCACTTCCGTTTTCCGAAACACTTTCCTTGTCTCCTTCTGATTGGCGTCGCCGTCTTTTGTTTGCGCATTGGAGGCCGCTGCTGTCCTTCGATTGGAGATGTGTCGTGTTCGCCATCAACCGGCTTTTCTTCTTTGCGTGCGGAGAGTTTGCGCTTTTGTTTTCCGTTCCTCTTTTTTTCGATTTCTTCTTCCGTTGATTTTTTCCGGGCGAATCCTCTTTGCGCATCAAAGTGGGTGTTATGCCCGATGGCTGTACTATATTTATTCGAGCAAAAGATAGTTTGCTGCTACTTCCATTCGTGGGACCGTTAATTTGCTGCTTTCGCGTCGTTTGATTCGATCCCTTCTCGTCTTTTAAATTAAATGGAGTCACTGTAGGGTGTGCCGTTTAAATCCTTTGAACGCTGTTGAAATTACGAAAGGGGTTCATTAGTGGGATGAATGTGTCCTTTGACGGCGAGCTAGGTGCACGCAGGAAGTGAAGCAAATGCCTTCTTTCTAAAATGTCCACGTCGTGGTATAAGCGGAATCTCCTCGTGCTTATTGACACTATTTTCGTACTACGGTCATCTCCCAAGACTTCCGAAAACCGCCATTATTGACACATTGGCATCTATAATTAGGTAGTTCATTCTTCTTTATTATGCAGTAAATTGAAGGTATGTTAGTTTTAATATTATCATTTTTTGCGAGTGTCATACGTTATCCCCGAAAAAATATTTCTGTATATATTATTAAAAATAAAATATTCTGGAAGTCCACCGCTTATGCTTTATATGGTGTTTTCAGCGACCGATATGTTCTGAAGGTCATGCTAAATCAGTGCATTGACTTTGGAATTACAACTCGTGCGATTTTTCTCTTTTTTGAAGTTTCCCCATTCGCTATCCAGCATGCGTCAAAAGACTCAACGGTGACCTAAGAGTCGTACTTGTGCAGACAATACTTAAAAAATTTTGTGTACATTAATATTTTAGCATTTTTTATCCAATGAAAGAGAACTATGAGTATAGATATATTTTGTAGTCATTTAAATCGACACTGAAGGATCAAATATTAAATGGATTAAACGATGTCAAGTGTAGACCCACAAAAAGTTTCTTATTGGTTCTCAAAATGGCCGTCTCTTCTCAAGCAATGAGGCACGTTTTCCAAATACCATAAAAAAACATCGGCTTTTTTTAAACGTCTTTGAAGGGGTGTTATTATTTTCATAAATTCAGTGCCTTGTAATTGATGCACATTGAAGCAGGGTCCGGAATTTCACTTTCAAAATTCCTCCCCAAAAAATCATAAATTTCTAATCTCGAACTTTATGACGTGAGACACGCAGAAATGCGTCGAGTAGAAGACGGAAGAAAAAAAACACAAAAACTTCGATCTCCCGAGAATGTTCGGCAAAACTTCGATATTGGTCGGATTGGGAACATCTGCTGCCAACATCTCCGCTCTTCTCGGGCCGTTCCTCCCTTTTGCAGAATGCGTATATGATTAGTCATGGCATACAGTTCCGTTAACTTTCTAAATTATATCCCCAAGGCACATTCCCAGCATGCCTTACGGCCAAGGAGGGTGAAGAGGGACCCCCTCAATCCTTTTTACATATTCATAGCAACGAATACTACGTCATTTTTATTCCCGGCGCGCAGACGTGTCCCTCGCACCCACAAATTTTCTTTTTATTTATATCGGGAAAGCGGTTTTCCGATGGATGCGAACTAGCCTCTATCTCCTGTGTATTTTTTTCCTTCCTCCGAAGCCCGTTTTAGGAGCTGAGTACGCAACCGTCGAGGAGAGAAGGTCGTTCAACGCTGATCCCTCTCTGCTTCGCTTCATCCTCTGTTTTGGCTGACCTTGGTTACGCTATTCCGTGACTACTTAAAGTAAAAATAAACAGGGCCGATGGACTATGTGCGGATAAACCGTGAGCCGCGGCTAACATTGAAACTACATACAAATCATTCCAATTTATTATTACTAAAGCGCTCTACCGACTAAGGTAGATTGGCATGGAGTATTTTTCGTATCTGGTAAAACTAAGTAAACCATACTGTTTTGGATTCGCAGAATATTTGCTCAAAGTAAGGAATAGGTTTCAATTATAACCATTCTATTGATGTAGTCAGCTATAAGCGGTATTCTTTGTCCATGAAATATGTTTGCGCGAGTAGGTCACATGAATAGGTTTTTTTTTAATCTCAACTGTATTCCGCAGAAACTTATAATCGATATTTACAATCCTACGGATAAATGATCTTGATTCAATGTATTATCGAAGTTGACTCAGTTCAAATTTCAATAAGCAGTGTCAATTGATGGATGGAATATTTTACATGCGGCAACGTTGATTCTAATACACATTCAAATAAAATGCTTAGCGTTTGCTTATCGCAATTTCATTACTTATGGTAAGCCAAACTTTAATTAATGTAATTTTCCCTCCTTGAATTTTCTACGAGTGCAAAGTATTCTTTCAATTAGGGTGGGCTTGCATTGAGCGTTTGCGAAGTATTTTGGCCAAATGCCTTTCCTTCCTGGGCTTCCTCATTCTTTTCATAGTGCTCCCTTTCATTCCATCCATAAATCATCTTCTATTTCTTCCTCGTGGGTCGAGCATTCTTCCCTATAGAGCTGTATTCAACAACCCCTCCCCGCTCAGCATTCCCTCTATCCAAATCACTATGATGAAAATATTTCTCTTTCGACACCGCAATTTCTTTTGCTTTATTTTTCCCCCACTATTGCTAATTGCCGTTCATGGTAAACTTACTACATGTTCATAGTAGCAGCGAAATGCCATTTTTGGGCTATAGCAGGCAACTTCGACGCGTATGCAGGCCGGAGGATTTCCTTTCTAAATTTCCGTGCTTTGTGGCCAAATCCCTCAAATTCTGTGTGGCTGGGGTTGCCTTTGTGTCACGTGACACGTTGGTCGAGTCGCCCATCATTTGATTGTAGTTGATGTTAGACTCGTATTTCCGCCCGAAACCTCTTCCCATCATCCATCGTCGATCTTTCTCTTCCTCTGGACCCCTGCCTGCTCTCCATTTAACGGACTCCCAATAAAGGAATCGTTCGTTGCGTGCGATGGGGGCTCAAAGGGACGCGTGTGCACGCTCGCTTGAAATGAACTCGATAATGGGGTGGGTGTTCTCGAATGCGGGTGTCCCTCGAGTGCTGGCCAATGCACTGATGCAATCCCACTTCCCTCTTCTTGTTTTCTGTGCTTCGGATCAATGTAGCTGAAACTATTCAATAGTGCTCTATGTTAGTCATTAGTGCAAAATATCGGATAATGAATCAATAATTATCTTTCTATTTTTGATGGCCAACTATTTTAGATTTTCATAAGTTTTTGTTCAATTACCTGTTATCGATTATCATTGATATTGTGGTTCTTAGGCCCGTTTTACACGGCGAATAATCATTCGAATTAAATTCATTCGCCGTGGCCGCTTTACACGGTGAATGATTTCGGTGAATTTTCTGCGTAGAAACGATGCGCATTGGCGCGACTATCGATAATGCATTTCGATTTTAACGGCATTTCTGACCGTTTTTGGTTACATGGTCTGTTTTGGGAGTCGCAGACGACGGTATCCTGGGTTTACATGTGCACTTGAATATAATTTTGTATTGCTTTGACTTTCGTGACGTAAAGAGAGGAATTCAAACGGTGCGTATTGGATAGGGGGAAACCACTTTAAGAAATTGCTGCTGTCGTGCGTTTTGTGATTCCGTAACGAAGTAATAAGTTGTTTTCTTTGCAGTGCAACCATGATTATTTACTAATTATAATTAATTACATATTATGGCGCTTTATTTACTTCGTTTCTGGAGAATTACCCTGTGGTGGCCATCAAGTACGAGGATAACGTTTTAATGACTCTGATAATGTTCATTTAAATATCCATGAAGGGCTTTTAGTCGTGAATCAAACATTGTTTTTCAATCAATGGGCAGGATTGGACGTAATATCCTCCGAACTGATCCGAGTGGAGTGTGGACGCCTCGTGTTCTCTCTCGCGTGTAATTCGCTCCTTTTGCAAGTCATTCGTATGAAACGGATTCGTGTCGTGTGGGTATTTGGTGACATGCGATGTTGCCTCTTTATATCGAGTACCGCAAAAATGCCGTGCAAAGCATTTCTCACGTAAGTATCGGACGAGACCGGAAACGCATCGAATAGGTGCCGCTGTGCCGAATGTGTGTGAGCCGTAGGCCACGATTACTCAAGAGCATCGTGAGGCGAGAGCACCCCCTTATGTGCACATGCGGTATTGAATCAACCCCTATATCTGCGCGGCTCCTGCCTGGATATCAACCGAATGTCAATGATGTCGAACCGCGACGAACCGGTCATCGAAGTTCTATGCATGCATGCAAAATTACGTTTGAGATTTTATTTAAAATGAAGCAAAGTCATCAATTTGGCACCTCAAACAATTGATATTCAGCAATTTCTTCAGTATCGTGACTGTAGTGTTGCTTTTATTTTTTAAAATTTTATTCCCAATCCACCGAATACAGCTCTCACAGGCCATTTTATATCGTGGTATTCAACAAAGTCAACAATTGCACGTAACAAACAACCATGCCCTGGATAGGGGTAACTTACCCAGGCGGGACTCGAACCCGCGACCTCTTGTTTGGCAGGCGAGGACTATACCCCGCCGCCACCGAGGCCGGCAAATTTGGTTGCAATTTGCCCGCGGAATTTCAGATACGGGAATTTCTTTGTTCTGCCTCGACTCGGAAAATGAACCACCCGCCATTCGTCCGACCGCACTCTCTGCGCCCGCTCAGTTGCAAATGGCATCTCCGCACCACTTGGAAACACACGAACTTTTTGCTCGCGTCTCCTCGCGGGCTGTCGCCGTAGACTTGCGGGCGGCCGGCTCCTTCTTGCCGCGACGAGGAATGAATGCATGCGATAAGGGCTCTCTCGACCCCATTCTGCGGAATTGGGGCTCTGTCCCGTCGGCTATAGCCACCCGCCACCGCCGACGCCGCCGCGGCGCGACCGAGTCACTTGGAGATGCTCCCCACCGTCCTCTCTCGACGCATGCTCTCGGAGGTTACACGGGGGAAACAGATTGGTCCTCTCTCATTCATGAGATAAATCACTCCTTTTCAAAACGCTTCGTATGTAATATTTCTATTACTTTAATCGGAACTTACCCTAAGTTTATACGTTTATGATGCCACGTCAGGGAAAGATATGGGTATATTTGCCGAGGCATTTCATTACCAGGATAACATCGCTTTCATTAGGTGTCTATGAAAAAAGGTGTACCTGTTTAGTCGCGGGAAAGTTGACAGAAATTTTGACGTGGCCACTTGAGTATTTTAATTCGTCACGACCTATCCTGTTTCGCTCGAGGGAGAAATTATAGAGGAAATTTTCAATATAGCCAAATCATTGTCAGTGTGTAAATGTTTAAAGTAAGTAGGAATTTCTCTGTGGAAACCTTAGCAGAGCACTGATTGTAACTTTCGATTTGATGGCGGAGGGGTTTTCTCCGTTATAGTTCAGCAATTCTATCACACCCACGGTTAAATGGAAGAAATTACGTCTTTATCCTAGAAATGCTTCCATCAAACAATGCATGTAATTCTTGGGGTAAATATCAGAAAGACATCTCAATAAAAGGTGCCATTATCTTCAATACAGAAGTAATGCTGGGCAATTAGTTGGGACTGGCTTAGTTCAAGTTTCCGACCCCTGCATTTAGCAAAGAAACGAATCATTAAAATACTCTTTTCATAATAAAAATCCATTCTGCGCAAAGGACTCAGAATGATTATTAGTTGTTGAAGAGAAAGAACTTTATGATAGACGCTTGTTCTTAACATGCCATCCGAATACATTTTCAATCGTACTTACTTTCTTGCCTCTTTATTTGCATTATTGAATACATAAAACTGAATGTTAATATTTTAACTTTGACATTTATCTTCCCTGCATATTTTTTTACATCCGATGATTGATAGCGCTGCTCGTCGGTAATTGAGAAATAGGTCCATATTTCATCATCCTCACTTCGCTTAATTGAAACACTCATTTCGGAGCGCACCGACCTCATTCATGTCTTCCCTTTCGATCAGCCGTTATTTAAGCGCCCGCTCACCTTCGAAGGTGATCTCGTGATTTGTCACGAGCGTGGAAATCCAAGGAATGTATGCGTACCAGCGCAAATAAACATTGATCGCCGTGTGCTAAGGAAATGCCCAGATTGTCGGGATAAAGTTTCACTCAATATGCGATCGCTCTAGCCGTCGTCTCTCCGTAGACTACGGTCTGGGCTCGTCCCTGGTCGCAGTGCTCTGTGGATGGTGGCAGTTAAGAGCAGGATGCCGCTGATGAAGATGTGCAAACGACCGCAATTTGCAAATAAAACTGAAAGCTACCATTAGCGCTCCGCCTCCTCCATTATAAATGCCAGATCTCGTTTTTCACCGGGACGAGTTCGGGGAGCAAGAAATGCAGAGAAGAGGGAGGGTGTTTATGGTCGTTAAGTCGTCGTGACTGTAGCGGTGTGGTGTGTGTTCAGAGGGGATACAAGGATGGAGGCGTGTGGAGGGGTAAGGTTTGGGTGGAGGCGTGGAACCGCTCATTTGATACTCCTCCCTTAACACCTATCATTAGAGGGGATGCTTCCGTGAAAGACGCCGTGAAAGAAGATCCCACTGACTACGTGATCCAAAACAAATACTCATTTCCAACTCTTTCGTACATGGACAAAAAGAAAACACATTTCGCACATTCATTTTCACCTCCTCCAGGGATAGAAACTAAATTTAGAGCACTTAGAATGCAGGTTATCTCATGATTGTATTATTTTATCAGCACATATTTATTCCCTTTTCAGTTGAATGCAAAGCCACACGTAACTATTTATCTGCAACATTAATTTGTTTAGCACTATGAAGTGTGTTGAAGCACCAATTTTTCATATTTATCATGGTTATGGTCTGATGCGCAAGTAGCCGAAAGCAGTCAAAACACCATAATAAATGTTACAAAAATTCGAATTTCATAATGCAATTTGCCGTCCTGTTTTGCAAAAAAATCTGTGGTGGGTAATTTTAATTATTTTGAATATGCCTGAGTCGGCAGCAGAAAATGAGGAGGATGTACCTACTTTCATTGAAACAGCATAACTTCGTCTGTCGGTGGTGACTGCTTAAAGCTGAAGGATAGGGGAGGGGATGGAGTGGGCTGTGAGCTGAAAAGGAATATCGTGGAGGGGGTTTGGCAGGCGTGAAACTGCTCATTTGATCCCCTCCCCTAAAAACCTATCATTGCGGCGAATCCTTTTATGTGAGACGGAGCGGCGCCATTGAGTTTCCATCGTCTTTCTCTGAGGAAGGCATCGCTTGCTTGCTTGGGGGATGGGAATGCAGGTGAAAGCGGTCGTGTGTGCCTCCAGCATTTCTCCTCTCATTCATTCGCTTGGCCCGTTCAATCTGCCCCGGACCATATGTAGGCATGCGGCGGGTCTCTCCTCTGCTCAGCGAATGAATGCGCAATAAAGATATCTCGCCATCGATGCAGTGAGTTGGATACATTTGCCACATGGAGCTTCGGAAATCCATAGAAAAATACAGACTTTCTTTAAAATCCTTCGGTTAGTGATAGACATCTGATATCGACAGTTTACGGAAATAGCGAGCCGTCATAGATGGTACTTGTTGGGGAGAAAGCTTCTATGTATTCCTCGACTGAGTTGCATTATCTGTTTAAAAATTATTTATTTCAACTATTACATTGCCAGGGTTGCACATCAAACCAAGGTAAATGTTTTACCAACAATCGAGACTCCGTGCTAATATTAAACTTGCTGAACGTCTGCATGATTTAGTTCATTCCATATATCCTGATTTATATGTTTCAAGGGAAGCTCCTAACATTTGCTCTCATTAAATTAGCCGCAGGGAGCTATCAAATTAAAAATCAAGAGTGGCAAACCCCATGGTTTATAATGCGTAAAGAGTGACAATAGTTTGTAATGCTCGCATTCATTTTTCATGTCTAAATTGTAAGTAAAAGGTACTTTATGGAAAAAACAGGTTATGGAGCATCTATTATTACTGTGACGGAGGAAAACGTAGTAGAATAAAGGATTTCTTATCTCGAGCCTAATGTGTGCAAAGTTAAGAAATAGGTTTTATGGAATAAAGAGGTTTTGTCGCTATAAACGCAGCCTTCGGATAAAGTTCGATAGCATAGATTTGCATCTGAATGGGTAAGTACGTTTATCGGAGCCAAAGAGAGATCTAAAAGATATTTTGAATCTCATCTCAGTTATTCCGTTCTGTCTTGCCAATTTAGTATATTCCTAGTACCTTCGCCTTGAAAGTGACCAAAAGCGTTTAAACCGGGAAATTGAGTGAAAGGACGGGAAATCGCTGGTTTGTCTCGTTATATAATTCTGATAATGTCTATGAAATGCACGAAAAAGTGGAGCAAAATCAGGTGGACTTGGTTTTATAAACAATGGATTCGATTAGTAGTGAGATTTGATGATTACATTCTAAGAGGATTGTGAATGTGCATATTGGAGATGGCTTGGGAACAGCCTGGCAGTGGGGTCGCTCGTTCGCACGACCTGTTCGCTATTGTTAGCACTAAACGGAGGAATGGCATGGCCTCAGTTAAGCACAGAGTCCTCTATATTGCCATATAATAACTGAGTAGTGTTGAGAGAGCAATCTAGAGGACTCTGAGTTAAGCAATGCTTGGGCTGCCACACATATGATGGCGGAGGAATGTCGCAATTCACTTCTTCCGCTGGCTGCGTTTAAAACGCTGCGTCCCAATAAAGGAGTCTCCTCTTTTTGCCACTCGTGGATTTTATCCCCGTGTCTCAGTCAGCACACGCGTGCTTCACGAGCGTGCGACCGCCGCGTCCCGGGCATTCCGTGCCCTCAATATGTGCCCTCGCGATGACGTCATCGTCGCACTTGTATTCCTGCCCTGGCCTCTCTCTCTCTCTCTTTTAAAAAATACACGCGACTCTCTCACGCGGCGAGGTCTAGCAAATATTGTTTCCCCTGAATCACTATTCCTTGTGACTGATTTTTGCGATTAGCAATTTCGAGGACAGTTTAATTAAAAAATATTCGTATCCTTAGTTGTAGTTAAACGTAAACGCCTTCATAGTCTGAGTAACATTTACATGTAGTCTAAATCACAATCATATTAAGAGAAATCGTTTGACTATTATAGAGATTTAGATTATCTAAAAAAATAGGCGGCTCGATGAATTGCCTACCTGAATTCATCAGGGGAACCTTGAACTGAATTTCATATTTGACTAGCTGACCCGGCGAACTTACGAACATACCGCCTAAAATTCAATGAACTTACTGTTTAGTTACACCATTTATAAATCAAGGGCGGCTGTATATTTTTTAATCATATTTAATTTATTGTAATAAAATAAGTAAACAAATTCAATAAAACTACGTAAATGAGGATCAAAATTGCTTGTCAGAAAGAAATTTTCTTTATTGAATCTACATAGTGTGGATCGGAGCACGTATACGCGGATTTTTTTCAATAAATTTTCTTACGTTTTAGCTTAAGAAATTTTAGGCTCTGTGGTTTTATAAAGCATTTAATGAAATTAAATTATTCGCATTCACTTGTTGGCTATTTGTGTTATTAAACGTAAAAAAATGTTTTTAGGTCCAAGTCTATTGCGTAAACTTGGCCCGTTCACGGGACAAGTTAAAACAACGCCAGACCGACGCTTGACTAATGCTCAAAATCGTGTAAGAATAGCCCCTAATAAGAAGCATTCGTATCAAATTACTTTAGGCGCGCCAGTCATAGTACCTCTGTTTGGAAAAAATACACTGCGTAAACGTGCTGCATGCGTAAACGCACCAAGGTGTTCCCTACACATTCGGGTTTAATGTCTTGCGTCAAGCACCTTCTGATAAACAACAGCTTTTGTTTTGTTATTAGGCGCAAGATAAAGCCGATGAAGCTAAATAAATATAGTGAAGCGAAGCAGTGATGGAGTGAGGATTTGGGGGATATTGGGGGATAAAACCCCCCAAAGAGCTTAGAGAATTTTTGGTTAGTGGTAGTTTTCTGGGGCCAAAAAATAGGCAGGTATAGTGGACCGAAGCAACGCTCGAGAGCAACCCTTTTTTGACCCTTTTCTCGGGCTCCCAGGGATGAGCCGTGTCTTCGATGGATGGTCGTCACAGCATGAGGTTACCCTTGCCGATATGACCTGTCGTAGTACATTTTTTACTTTACTAATGCCAATACTTAGAGGTAAACAAATACACTTATCATACTCATTGCCGTTGAGCGATTAAATGCGTCTTTTGATTGAGGTTCTACGATGAGAAATAAGGATTTTACGAAAAGTGATCAAATTTACGCCGATGGCCTCCACTGAATTGTCAACGTCGAAATTTTGTACGTGGAGGGGGGAACGCGAAAAGCTCCTTTTTCTCCCCCACTCCAATTTTTAGCTTGTCCACGTGTTCCAGGAATTCTGGTGATGAGGTTTCTCAAAGGTGTTTGGCAAGGTGTGAGTTTTCACCGACCTGCACTACTTCATTTATTCTTCTACATCTGCTAACTCCATGCGAGCAGCCTCTCGGGTCTTTGGCAGGGGGTGACCAATCACCAGCATGCAGAATGTAAAAGAATCCCCACTAGCGCGCTCCCCAATGGAGCAGTGGATAAATAAAAGCATGCAATTTACTTCTACGTAATACCCTGCGGGCCAAATCTAGGGGGTATGGCACGGGGTGATCAATCACCAACATGCAGCATGCAAGAGGACCGCAACATGCACACCGCACGGTCATAGAAATATTACGCATACTTCCAAAATATTCATGCGTATTAATAAAAAAAACTTCTAATGGTTAGTAATTCCTATAGAAAATAAATTCAAGGTAAGAGTTATGGAAAAAGATATCTAATGAGTCATCCTAGTGAGTGTCGCCATTAATCCTATTAATTGAGACAACGCTGCTATCCTTAATAGTACGAGGGAAGAATGACATTTTAAAGCTCTCTGTTTTGCAGTCTATTTCTTTTATTTTCTTCTCGTGACCACATCTACCATAGTACGACGGTAAACGAAGGATATGATTCACGTCGTCCGAGAGAATATCTACTTTGAATTTCCTAAGTAAGTTAACTCTTTAGTTCGATCTACGCTCCTGTAAAAATCCCCATCCTAACTCGTGTAACATACAGAAAAGGCAGCACTTTTTGTCCTAATAACTCATCACAAATCTGTCCGCCCTGCACAGTACTCGATTGATTTCGAGACTCAAATGACCGATGGCGGCGCTGCTGTCAGTGACGTCAATTTCCAATATGGCCGCCAGAATGATGGTAAAATCAAAACAATCGTAAAGCATTGGCGTACGGAGAGAACATAAACCATAATATCAAGAGATTATAAGATAGAAATATTCTTTTAAAACCTTCATATGGTGTATTTATCGGCTTCTTTCGCCCGTAAGAAGATCTAGAACTGAAGAAAACTGCTTTACGATGTAACTAAAGGTGTTTATAATGTACCTAATCATTACCAGTCAGGTTTGATTCTCGACTTGCATCCATCCGACTCGTATTGCGTTTCTTCCTAGCCATTTCTTTCGAATACACTACAAAAGAACTTAATTGTATTTCATACACAATCTGCCGCTTCAATACATGGGACCTTAATCCATTCCAGGCAGATTTCGTGCTGTATTTGGGCGCCACAGCCGTCTGCTTCACTGATGTGGATTGCTGTGTTCACCTATATTATTATCATATTTCCGGATAATAAATGAACGAAATAGTTATTTGGTGTGATTTACCATTGGAAAATGATTTTGTTTGGTATAATTTAGAAATTTAAGGAAGACTTAAGGATCTTTACCGTTGATTCACATCTTCGTTGACTACCAGTTCTTGGTAAAATCATGGAGACGATAGTTATTCGTTCTTTATCCCCATGTTGAAGTATGTAGTTACTGAACAGCAAGGTTTCAGATAAATAATGTCTACTACTACTAATTTAGCTACATTTAATAATTTCATTAATAATTCCTCAGATGAAAATATACAAGTTGGTGTAATTAATAGGTAATTTGCAAAAGGCTCGTATGTATGTTAGGTTTTAAAAATTGTCTGCTTTGAGTTACAAAAACACATTCATTTGCTCAAAGTGATTACAACTGAAAGGGTACAAAGCAAATTTTAAACTACTATGCTGGATTCAATACTAAACATATCCCATACAGAGAAACAATGCATATTTTGGATATCCAACCGCTGATGGTTAGAAGGAAACTGAATGGCCTGATATTTTTACATGAATCATGTAATAGTATGATAAGTAGTACTTGTCTTAATAATATTAGTTTTAATCGTTCGGTTACCTCAGAAAGGAATTGCAATATTATCTTTGTAATATTCTGTAGAAACAATAGTATTTATAGCAATCTTATTAACACCAGGTTATGCTTATTCGACGGAGCATCACATGAAATTGGCTGGGTTTTGAATTTAAGTTGGGTATCACAGTTAAATAATAATCCGATGAATGAGTTATTGTAACTGTCTACGGGGAAAGGAATTTGGGGACTAAGCTTATTTGCCCACTATTACATTTCAAAGTCGAAATGAAACTTGGCATTGCCTTGAATAGGTGAAAGTCATCCATTTCTTGTCTGAAAGCAGTATGTTCTGTGACTATGCATGACTTCGAATTGTCTACTGAATTGACACCTGGAATCAATCAAAATAAGCTAATAATGTTTACCATAATTCATATATTACTAATTTACATCGTGAGACGCTGTTAAAAATCGTTCTTTCAAAGGTACAGTAGGTTCATCCTCCTTGCTATTGATACTTAACGTCAATGTTGAGTTATTATACTCAGCAACTTTAGGTAAATTGTTCAATAGCACATCGCGCACAGAAGAAAAAAAAACACATTTATCAGACTAACACGGGTAAATACCATCCTGCTCATAATAATGGCAATGTAAATATTGAGTGTGTTATAATGAAAATCTCGAAAACCGCGATCACGGATATCGGATACTTTGATGCATTGGATATAAGCTATTTTTCTACTTTTTTCTGCATAACCTGATACATGAACGATTTTCAATTGAAATAACACTATATTAATAGTTATAACATGTAAAACCAACGTATCTCCATTAAAATCGTCCTAAGCAAGAGCTTTCTGCTCCTACCTACGTGCGGGAACAGCAGCCGTCGCACAGTGGTCTGAAATCGAAAAAAGCTGGACAAAAGTCCAAAATGACGTTTTTTGAGATAGAGACTTCAAACTTGGCTTAAATACGTATAAATGATTACCAACTATAGATGTATGTGCCATTTTACATCAATACGATCCGTTACTGAGATACAGTGGCCCAAACATGACCAACTTTTTAAAAACACGCGCGGTCTCGTTTTTCTTCAGAAACCTTTAAATTTAAGCAGGTGGTGTTGCATTGGCATGATTTTTATGGAATAAAAAACGCAATATTCCAATGAATTGATGTTTTTCCTATACTTTCCATGAATTTTGAAGATTTTGGTTCTCATGTGACTGGTTTTACAACGCAAAATGGCGGACCCGTTTTTCACGTGAAATTTGACATAAAGTAGACATTATCTTTCGTTTACGAAATATATAACTCAGGAAATTCACATCACGGTGTAAAGTAGAGATTTCTTAAGAATACTAAGCAGAAGTCTTGGAAAAAAATCTGCGACGAAGGTAATGAGAGCGATTTTTCGATCGCGAGTCAAGGCTGAGCTACACGCCGCGGGACCCTGAGGCTCGGTAACCGAGGTCGATGTTTCAAGTTTTCTGAAACTTTATTCTTGAAAATCGTCATTTTAAGCACAGACCCTAGTCATTAATGACCTAAAACACTATATTGATGACATTAGCAAGGATTTTGGATCGACCGAATTGACCATTTAACGCGTAACGAAAAACGAGACCGCGCGTGTTTTTAAAAAGTTGGTCATGTTTGGGCCACTGTATCTCAGTAACGGATCGTATTGATGTAAAATGGCACATACATATATAGTTGGTAATCATTTATACGTATTTAAGCCAAGTTTGAAGTCTCTATCTCAAAAAACGTCATTTTGGACTTTTGTCCAGCTTTTTTCGATTTCAGACCACTGTGCGTCGCCTCGCTTTGAAACAATTCCACTTCTGCTGCAGTTATTACAGGGTCGTAGAATTAAAGAATATTTAACCTCAAGTAACGGTAATAATTGCTTTGAAACCAAAAAGTAGGTATCCCCCCGTAACTAGTCAATAAAACAGTGTAAAGGTCTCATATACACTATTCCTCATAGCACTACCGCGTCATGTCCATCGTTCCTCTGTTTCGAGCGTTCTCCGCCAGGTGGTGTCTCCCTTGGCTGGAATCACGAATTAGTCCTATTTCATTAGCGCCACCAGCATATTCTAAGTGAGGCCTCACTAAAGTCAGGTAGCTTATTTCTTTCACCTTTTTTGGGCATTTAACGAGAACTCTTTTTTCAAATCCCAGTTTACGGTTAGCTTTCCCTGGTACTTAACGTAGGTGTTTACCCCACGAGAGATCCCGGGTAATGGTAACCCCCAAGTATTTAACGAATTCGGCATTTGATAATGGAATCCCGTCAGCGGTGTAGCTCCTTATTGAAGATATATCCTTTTCCCAAAAATTCATCACCATACACTTTTCAAGATTTAATTCTAACTCCAAATTACTGCACGAGTCATTTACGGCAACGAGATCCTTTTCTAATGCTAATCTATCGCTATGGTCGTAAACTTCTTTGTATACAACTACGTCTTCTGCGAAGAGGCGGATTTTGCTAATGACCACGGTGGTTATATCATGAATGTAAAGAAGGAATAAAAGAGGGCCGATAACGCTTCCTTGGGGTACTCCTGACGTAACTTGAATTGTATCCGAGCTAACACCATCCAAAACAACCCTCTGTTCGCGATCGTTTAGGAAATCTTTGATCCAACCAATTACGTGTGTATCTATGCCGTATGCTTCCAACTTTTGAATCAGATTTAAATGCGGAACCTTATCGAATGCCTTTCTGAAGTCTAAAAATATGGCGTCGACTTGAACATGTCTGTCACCTGCGGCTAAGATATCGTGAACGAAAAGAGCATGTTGAGTTTTACAAGACCTCTCTTTTCTTAACCCATGCTGGTCTTTTGCTAACAAATTTTGGCAATCTAAATGGCCCATTATGGAACTGAAAGTATTATCTTCCAATATTTTGCAAGAAATGGAAGTGAGTGAAATCGGACGGTAATAGCTAGGCTTTCCCCTATCCCCAACTTAAAATATAGGCGTGACGTTCGCTGTTTTCCAATCTTTAGGGACTGTGTTCTGCTACAGATTTTTCGAACACTATCTTCATGTAAGGCGATATCTCTGATGCTGATTCATTATACACTCGAGCTGGAACGAGATCAGTGCCTGTCGATTTCTTTGGATTAATAGAGGAGAGTTGTTTTTCTAAACCACTGTTTGAAATACAGATAGACAGCAATTGTTCTTGGTAAAGTCGAGGTAGAGGTGTTGATATATTCTTCGTAAAATTAGAGAAGACACTATGGGAAAAGTTATTTAAGGGATAAGCTTTATCTCGATTGCTCGTAACTCTATCGCCACGTTCATTTATGAGTGAAGAGACTGTAGCGCTATTTCTGTGTACCTCCCTTACATATGACCAGAAAGCCTTAGAGTTGTCGTCTAAATATTCGCCCAATATTTTTGTTTTGAATACACTCAACGCCTCCCCAAGTGTTTTCTTCGTCTCTTTTTTCAATTTGTTATAATTTTCAAGCATATCTTGTATTATCTCACACAGTGGCGTAACTAGGAATATGCTTTAAGGGGGGGGGGGTGAGAGGGGATAGGGAAGGGCGATCTCCCACTCACCCACCCCCCTTTTAGGAAAATTTTGGAAAAATGACATGCCTGCAAACACATTTTACATAATTTTAGCTCTTAAAATTTGGGTTTCATTAAAAAGTTATGTTAAAATTTACTATAAGCCAAAACTAGACAATAGTTTTGAATATTATTTTTATTTCTCTGAGGCTTTGGGGGAGGACCTATCCCTCTTATCCCCCCCATAGTTACGCCACTGATCTCACTAGTGAGTCCCGCATGTGCCTTTTTCATTTTAGCGTGAATTGCTCTCTGTCGCTTCAGAACTTTAAGGACTTAAGCATTGTACCATCGCGGTTCAGTATTCAAACGTTTTAACTAATTGGGTACCTATCGTATTATCCACGGCCCCTTGCATAATTGTAAAAAGAGTTTTGTTAAAAGAATATTAGGAAAGTGCGACGACAAAGTGAGAGAAATTAGCTACTTTTCCCTCGTTAGGCCACATTTGGAATGGATGTTCAAGGTTAATGATCTACTGTATGTTACCAAATAAACGATAATGGAGATGTGCAAAACAGATGCGAAAAATTCAATTAATTAAATTTCTTATTCAAGAGCGAATTCACCAAGTCTTCTCATGACTCACCCGAGACAGTTGACCATCTCTGCATACGAAAGATGCCGCCTCTTCACATTAGTGCCCACGAAGTGGAAATTTTTTTAAAATCGCTCAGTTCCTATAGATCACCTTGTCCAGACGAGGTCGCCCTCGTGTCTGTAAAGAACTAGACTCAAAATGTATCCCCTACTGGCAGCTAATATTCAGAAAATCCATTGAGCAATACGATGAACCTAATGACTGGAAAATCGCTAATGTAACGCCAATATTTAAAAGTGGAGACAAGGAACAGCCATCTAATTACAGGCCGATATCTTTAACGTCCATCTCTTGCAAAGTCCTTGAACACATCGTAGTCAGCTCGGTAATGAAACACCTAGACGCGCAAAACTTATTAATGGGAAATCAACATGGATTCAGGAAAAGCAGATCGTGCGAAACTCAATTAGCGCTTTTCGCCCACGATATTTTAGTCTCCGGGGAAGACAACATTCCAGTAGACGCGATTTTTCTTGATTTCAAAAAGGCATTTGATAAAGTACCCCACGGAAAGTTAATAATAAAACTGAAATCTTATGGTCTAGACGAAGATGTCATTTCCTGGATTAGAGAATTTTTGAGCGACCGCGTCCAAAGAGTAGTATTAGACGGTGCAGTCTCCAATGAGGTTAGAGTCACTCCTGGCGTTCCTCAGGGTAGTGTCATAGGCCCACTCCTATTCCTTCTTTATATAAATGACATTGGCGAAGTAGTGCAGAGTAAGTTACGATTAATTGCAGACGACGCTGTAATTTACAGAGAAATCCGTTCCAGCAAAGATATAGATGAACTAACGAATGACCTTGCTGCTATCCTAGCTTGGTGCGATGCTTGGCAGTTAGCATTAAATTTGGAAAAATGCGTGGTAATGAATTTCTGGAAGAAGAATAACTCCCTACAGCGTAACTATATCATCCGGGGCACCCAGTTAAAGGCAGTTGAATCCGTGAAATATCTAGGGGTTAGACTCAATAATGATCTATCGTGGAATAAACATATTCGAGAAATAACCGGTCAAGCTAATCGTAAAATGGGTTTTGTTAAAAGAATATTAGGAAAGTGCGACGACAAAGTGAGAGAAATTAGCTACTTTTCCCTCGTTATACCACATTTGGAATACGCTGCCAGTGTTTGGGACCCTCATGAAAAAGGCTTAATAACAGAGTTAGAACGCGTGCAAAGAAGAGCTGCCATGTATGTGAAAGATCGTTACGATAGTCTTGTTAGTGTAACTGACCTCTTAGATAAACTCGGATGGGAATCTCTTTTGGACCGTAGATTGAAAAATAGACTAAACCTTTTAGATAAATTCAAGAGCAGTGTCTTTTCTGACGAAGTTAACCATATCTTACGGACGCCAACATACTACGGAAGATCAGATCATATAAATAAAATAAGAGAGATAGATTGTAGAACAGACAGATTCCGAATGTCATTTTTTCCACGATCAATAAGAGATTATAACGGCAGCAATAGAACTCATAAATAGAATGCATGACTTGTAGTGTAGCCCACTAACATATGTAAAAATTAATGCATGTTTCTTAATTCAATTATTATTTCTAACAGCATATAGTAGTACAGTTTGTTAGTATACGGGACGTTTTTTGGGCGGTGTGGTGTGCATGTGGGAGTCCAAATGCATGCTGCATGCTGGTGATTGATCACCCCCTGCCAAACACCTTAGAGGTGGCTCGCAGGGTATTATGTAGATGTAGAATACTAATGAACTTGTTCCATGCTTCGTTTACCCCAAGGTTGAGAGTGTCGTCTTTGAAAACAGTGAATGAGTTCGACAAGTACTGCTTTAACCCTTCAAAAATTTGCCTTATATAATAAATAGACCCTTCTCGGCACAGGTTTTCCATCGGAGACCATACGAAACTTTCCATGCACTGCCTTGTGGTCACTTATACCAGCCACATCCTCAGTTCTAATAACGCGCTCTAGAATATTCGTTGCTAAGAGTTCTAGTATGTTGTACCCCTGGTAGGTGTATCTACTGGCTGAGTAAAGGAATTGGAATATAACGAGTAAAGCAAAGTTTCACACAGGTCCTTGTCTTTCCTTCCATTTTTAAATCAATATTTTCTCAGTCGATCGATGGAGCATATAAATCGCCGCCAATTATGGCACAATTTCGATTTTTTTGAGAAGTAAAACGTCTTATCGGGCTATCTAACTCTAAAACTGAATCTAGACTTGAATCTGGTGGTCTATAATATGCGGATGTAAAGTATCTCTTAGCTGAGCATTCGACTGAGCACCAAACACTTATCAATTCACTATCTCCTAAGTTCTCCGCACCCAATTTTTCTTAATTTCAAAAAACGGAGAGTTATTAATAAAATTGAAATCTTACGGCGTATATGATTACATAATTTCCTGGATACAGAACATTAGAGCGTTCGCGTGCAACGAGTAGTAGTAGACGGTGCAGTCTCCGACGAGGCTAGAGTAACTTCTGGTGTCCGTCAAGGTAGTGTCATAGTCCCAATCCTCTTCCTTCGCTATATCAACGATATTGGTGAAATAGTAGACATTAAACTTCCACTATTTGCAGACGATGCTGCAGTTTACATGGAAATCCGTTGCAGTAAAGATTGGGATGATTTAAAGAACGACCTTACTGCAGTCCAATCATGTTTCGATGCGTGGATATTAGAGTTATATATGGAAAAAAATGCGCAGTAATGAGTTCTGGAGAAAACCCTCCCCGCAACAAAGATATTTCATCCAGGGTACCAAATTTGATACTGTAAACTCCATAAATATTTAGGAGTTAGACACAATAATGATCTATCGTTGAATATAAATATTCGGGGAATAACAGGTCATGATAATCGTTAATTGGGTTTTGTTACAAGAATACTGGGAAAGTGTGGCGGCAAAGTTAGAGAAATAAGCTACTTCTCCCTCGTTAGACCCATTTGAAATACACCATCAGTGCTGTGATCCTCATGAAACATCCTTAAAAACAGAGTTAGAACGCGTACTAAGAAGAGCTGTCAGGTGCGTGAAAATTCCTTACTGTGGTCTCGTTATTGTAACTAACCTCTTAGATAAACTGGGATGGGAATCTCTGTCAGACCATTGATTAAAAAATAGACTAAACCTTTTAATAAAATCCAGAGCAGTGTCTTTTCTTACGAAGTTAGCTGTATCTTACGAACGCCAATATACTACGGAAGATCAGATCATATAGATTAAATAAGAGAGATAGACTGTAGAACAGACAAATTCAGAATGTACTTTTGCCACGATCGATAAGATATAATAACGGCAGCGTTAGAACTAACAAATGGATAAAATGACTTGCAGTGTAGCCTAATAGCTTAAGTACACCTTAATGCATGTTTCTTAATTTTAATATCATTTATAACAAAATGTGGTTACATAATTTTTTAGCATGCATAACGTTTTTTGGGCCGTGTGGTGTGCATGTTGCGGTCCTCTTGCATGCTGCATGTTGGTGATTGATCACCCCGTGCCATACCCCCTAGATTTGGCCCGCAGGGTATTACGTAGAAGTAAATTGTATGCTTTTATTTATCCACTGCTCCATTGGGGAGCGCGCTAGTGGGGATTCTTTTACATTCTGCATGCTGGTGATTGGTCACCCCCTGCCAAAGACCCGAGAGGCTACTCGCATGGAGTTAGCAGATGTAGAAGAATAAACTCGCACGCTCCGCGCGCTCGTTAAGGGGCTCCGCCCCTTAAAAACCCCAGTTCCGGCTTCGCCGTCTACATTTGTGTTCGCTCGAAGACTTTTTAAGTTCGAATAATCTCACCTCAGCTAGGGGCCGGCTTCGCCGGCCAGGTGGTAGGGAGGCGCCCCACTCATTCCTCGGAACGGCTTCGCCGTTCCTCGCTGAAGGGCGGCTTCGCCGCCCAGGGGTTCAGTGTGTCCTCCCGGGGCTTCCCCGCTTAATACTCGGAACGGCTTCGCCGTTCCTCGTCTAAGGTCGCCATAGCCGCCCAGAGGGCGAAGGCATTTCGGAGCTGTTTCACCGTTTTTCGTTTGAGGGGCGGCTTCGCCGCCCAGAGATGGGGGGAGTCCACAGCTTCTGCGCCGCTTGAACATCGGGGCGGCTTTGCCGCCCGAGGGTTACTGAAGCTCCTCCTCGCCTACGCCAGTTACTTCTCGGAACGGCTTCGCCGTTCCTCGTTCTGGGGCGGCTTCGCCGCCTTGGGTTTGAGGATTTTTTTGGTGATGTTCCAGGAGGTGATCGGGGGTTTTCTGGTATTTTTCCCGTATGGTTTACGGTGGCTCGCCCTCACCAAATATTCCGGTCCTAGAGCTCAGAGGGGATGGGAAGTGCGGCGTAATGTTTGAGAGAAGTTCCCAAATGGGAGACTTAATGGCACATTTTACATTTGGGGGGTATTTCAGGGGGATTCCGGGGGTTTATGTGTGTATTCCAGGTGGTCACCATCCGTTCAAATAATTTCCGTGGGGATGAATCGTTGGGGGCGGTGGTATACTCACGAAAAGTACCCAATAAGTAGAGTAATATGCAAAATTTTATTTTTAGGGGGGTGTATGTGGGTTTACCGGGGGTTTATAGGTTTGTCCTACCAGGGGTCATCAGTCGTCGACATCAATACCGTAGTGATGAGTGGCAAGGCTTGGGATAGTGGCGGAATCGTGACGAAAAATACCCGAAGAGGCTACTTATATGCAAATTTTAATTTTTAGAGGGTTTCGGGGGGTTTAAATATGACGATACCATGTGGTCACATTCATTTTCTGTCATATCTAACAGTAGTGTGCCCTATGAACTCCATATTTCAGGAGTAATACAAAAAAAAGGAAACCAGTCCCCGAAAAAGTGAGTAGTGCCCGCCATTTTTATTTTTTCGCGTTTAAATCCATTAAATCATTTACTAGATGTTTATGTTTTCTGAAAGACAATGCATAGTTGTATGTAACTACAAAGTTTGAAAGAAATTTTTCGGGTAAAAATTGACAAAACCTTGTGTTAATCTTTTGGAAATCGTAATTTTCGGTGATTTTTGGAATACTTTAATTTTTTTCTGAGTAACCAAGCACGATGAAAGAAAATTGTTACCTACATTTCGTAGACGAAGTGATGAGCATATATAATAATCATTTTCGTTATCCAACACCTTAAATTAAGTCGAGGGGAGGGGAAAGTTTGAAATTATTTTCGAAAAATCAATTTTTGGACGCCATTGTAGCTGTAACTTTCTCAAATGGAAACTAATAAATTTACCTAATTACGTGCCTACGTTCATCAGCTTTCAAAAAATGCATTAACGACTCGTGTGGCACGCACGGTTCGCGCGCAGTAAAATAAAAACCGAAAGACGGTCACCGGAAAAAGCGCGATTTCGGCCATTTTGTCGTCCTAGCGACGACACGTGGCGGAAACTTCCGGTTTTCGGATTTTTCCTCCGGATCATTTCGGAATCCCCGCACGCCTGCCAAATTTCAGCTCTCCAGCACTTCTAGAAGTGGTCGGGAATTTGTATCCATGAGTCAGTCACCACAAGGGCTGTATATAGGTAGGATAGACTCGCCGCGCTGCGCGCGCTCGTTAGGGGGCTACGCCCCCTAAAACCCCCCCGCATCCGGCTTCGCCGGCTGCCCCACCAGACGGCTTCGCCGTCCCGCCCGCGACTCCTCGGAACGGCTTCGCCGTTCCTCGTCCGGTGTCGGCTTCGCCGCCCAGATATCGAGGTAGCCCTCTGACGGAGACCCGCTAGTTCCTCGGAACGGCTTCGCCGTTCATGGTGGGAGGGCGGCTTGGGCGACGGCTTCGCCGCCCAAGGGTCACCCGAGTCCCCCCGAGGGGTCGACTCCTGGGAACGGCATCGCCCTTCCTCGTGTTGGGGCGGCTTCGCCGCCCAAGGTTTACCTGGGTCCCCCCAGGACGTCAACTCCTCGGAACGGCTTCGCCGTTCCTCGTCTGTGGGCGGCTTCGCCGCCCAAGGGTTATCGACGCCCTTCCCCCGTAATCTCTCTGGTGATGGGGCGGCTTCGCCGCCCAAATTAACATATGTCCCCCCGGGACGTCGACTCCTCGGAACGGCTTCGCCGTTCCTTGCCTCTGGGTGGCTTCGCCGCCCAAGGTTTACTGTGTCCCCCCGAGCCGTCGACTCCTCGGAACGGCTTCGCCGTTCCTCGTCTGTGGGCGGCTTTGCCGCCCAAGGGTTATCGGCGCCCTCCCCCCGTAAGCTTCCTGGTGATGGGGCGGCTTCGCCGCCCAAGGTTTACATGTGTCCCCCCGGGACGTCGACTCCTCGGAACGGCTTAGCCGTTCCTAAGCTCTGGGCGGCTTCGCCGCCCAAGGTTTACATGTGTCCCCCCGTGACGTCGACTCCTCGGAACGGCTTCGCCGTTCCTCGCCTGTGGGCGGCTTTGCCGCCCAAGGGTTATCGGCGCCCTCCCCCCTCGTAAGACACCCATTCGGCTGCACCACGTGTTGGAGCGGATTTGCCGCCCGAGGGTTCTCGGAGGTTTTCCGCGCCTCTCACTCCTCGGAATGGCTCCGTCGTTCCTGGGGCGGGGGCAGCTTCGCCGCCAGGGTTTTCACTCCTCACAGAGCAATGCGTACTACCAGCTATCCCCCATCGTTTACAAATGCTACCGGGGGATAATGAGGCAGAATCTTGACGCATGCTAGCCGTGATTGTGGCATTTTAGCTTATGACGATGTTTTGAAGGCGGTCCGGGGGTTAACAGGTTTTTTTTTGAGTGTACTGGCAACGGTCACAATCATCGAAATAAATTCCTTAGCGATGAGTCATAGGAGAAGGGAATTACTGCTAAAATATGCGAAAACACCGAAGAACATGGTATTTACAGAAAAAAAATAATTTTTTCCCTGGTCTTCTTGGAAGCCACGTGAAATATCGAGGGGTTTTCTTGCATAAAATGTCTTTGTCTACCTACAGTAAAAATTCCAGCGAACTTAGTGTAGGGGAACAATGAATTCTCCCGTATTACTCACATTTAGATTACCAATTCTGTGTTCTCCACATAGCGGTGCATAGGCGCTGTAATAAGGCATAACTATTGTGAATTTCGTAGCCGTACCTTATGGGAAAGTGGTTAAAAAAATCGGTTTTAGGTGTCCTTGTCCTGGAAGCCCTTTTTTACATCTACTATTTTGTTAAGAAATGTACATTTAAAAATTTGAAGTTTTATTGCGGGTGTGTAATTGGGGCAGGATAATTGAACATGACGCGTAAATATAGCCGACACAATTCCCATTCGGAATCAATAAAAACGATACAACTGGGATGAATGGTACACGAAATATACGACTTATTAAGTAATTTTTATTTTTTTCGGGGGGTCACAGGGGGTTTTCGGGGGACCTTAAGTGCTTGTTCTGTATAACGCGGCATCGTTTACCTTGGATAAAAATTTCGGCTCTGTAGCTGTAGTGTAAGCATGCTTTTTCGACGGTGTCACCCGTTAAAATTAAATATTCTGCGTTCTCCTGGTAGCGGCGCGTAGGGGCACGAGAAAGACGTCAATCACCTGAATTTGGTGTCCGTACCACGTCGGGAAGTGAAAAAAAAAAATTCCGAAAAATTTAAAATCGTGTGTTGAGGGAATGCAAACTTCACGGCGGATGTGTTGTAAGTTACCAAACGTTGTAGGAGTCGCAAATTCAATGAAAATACATAATCGTTAATTACTCGAAGTTTGATTAACATGTGGATATCAAAGGATAGCCAAAAAATTAAGAAAAAAATCTAGTATCTTGCATTAAATTGAATTGGTCCTACGATTATTGCAAATTGGTCAAAAAAATTCCCAAAGTGAGCCCATAAGAAAAGCATTGGAAATTTTAAATTGTTAAAAAAAATACTTTTAAACAAAAAATTGCAAAGGCAACCACACCAAAAAATCAACCAAAAAATCTTGTATCTCATAAGTTAAGGACTTATTCCTACAACGATTATAAGTTGGTTTTAAAAAAATCCAAAGATAGGCCCATAAGAAAAGCATTGGAAATTTAAAAAAATTATAAAAAATACTTATAAACAAAATATGGCAAAATGTTTCAAATCAAAAAATCGGCAAAAAAATCTAGTTTCCGTCAGTGACATTTCATGTTCCCGTAACATTTTTAAGTAGGCAAAAAATGGAATATGTTTTAGTCCCATAAGGCTCCAATGTTAATTCGGATCGATATATCTCGAAAACCGATCGACTTTTTCGAGTTTTCGGACTTTTCCCCCCGATGAATATTTTTTCTCCACGACCTGTAAAAATTTCGTCTTCCCAGCACGTCCGGAAGTGGTCGGGAATTTGTATACGTGAATCAGTCAGTGAGCTATCTGTCACACATCGGGTTGTATATAATATAGAATTGTATATAATATAGATTTCGTCTTCGTTTGTTACACAGTTAAAAGATTCAAATTCATGCAGAGTACCAACTATCTGATCCTGATATACCTCATTTGAGTCATCCACATCTTCGTTCTAGGCCGTCAAAATTGTTCGCTCAATCATCCATTTTTGATTTTTGTGGTGTTCAATTATATTCTGGAACACTGTTGATGAGCTCACCTTCCGATTAAACTAATTTGCAAAGGTCCTCGACAGGAATACGGACATTACCGTTTGCCAACAATTGCTTGGAGATTTGTTTACAAACACGGTAGTGAAGAGTCAACTCGTGCTGGGATTACAATTAGCTCCAATTTAATTTTTTAAATTCAATTTCAATATTTTGAATATATTTAGTATTTTTAGTAATTAAAATGTTATATTGCTACGAAGTTTAGTTATTAAATTGGTAAAAACAAAACAAATAATTTAATTTGTAGTTTTGACCGACTTATCAATTGTTGTTGCGTTACTAACTCCTAAAAACATATCACTAAGAAAGAGATTAATTTTTTTTGTGAAATTATCCTTTTTTAATGTCCTATATGTTATCCGGGGCTGAGACGAATCCAAAGAACCTAATGTCATAAAAATTGGTGCAGCCGTTCTCGAGTTATGTGTTCTAACTAACACGATTTTCGACTTTCTTTTATATATATAGATATTCAATATGCTGTTTTGTTTATGTGTTTGTATGGATGAATTCTGTTTCCAGCTCCGTATATCTCCTATTAGTTATCAGCAAGTAGAAATTTGTTGTTTCGGTACTTGTATTTCTGATAAAGAGAAACCTTCGTGTGTTAGGATCCGTTCCGTGAATTGGGATTGAAAATAACTTTTCCACTGTTTTGTTAATGTTTAGGAGTATAAAACCTTTGGCCCTCTCATCCACGATAAAGCAAATTGCGCAAATAATCGCATGGCCCTCGCACAAATTGGTATAGATCGTGTGCGAAGGACTCTTCCGTTGATCATTGCTGACTGAAATAAATCGCGGCCGTAATTCTTGGAATCCGAGCTGCAACGAAGCGATCACGCAAAAAAACTGCGTGCTTTATGATCTCGCGTACGGACTCTCGGATAAACATTTGCCTGGTCGTGACATCAGCCTTACCTTCCTCCTATTCGCGTACAGCGCATGAGCTATCCCATTGCATATCAGCGTCCTCGGGCCGTTACTCGAATCTCATTGCTTCCCCATGCTCCTTGAATCCTCTGAGCTCCCAATTTTTCTCGCCAAACACCGTCATTATTAGTGGCAGTAGGGAAATTGAAGAGAGGGGCGCGGGAGCCGGCCTCCCAAGCGACAGTGTGCGTTGAAGATGGTGGGTTTCTCATTATTGTCTCTCCTGCATCTTCCTCACTCGTTTTCCGCATGAAATAATAAAAGATAGGGACTATTTCGTCCTCGCCAGGCCACATCTTGAGCATGTAGTTAGCATATTGAATCCTGCACGGAAAGACTTTATCCGTGAACTTGATGAAATATAAAGAAATCGGCGAGTGTCTTCAAAATCAGCAGAAAGCGCTACACATAGTTCAAGCTACCCAGGCTGCGAGCTGTTCGATACTCGGAGGCTACGCGCTATGCTTACATTTCTTTAGAAATAAGGAAAAGGTGTCCTTCAGAGCTGCCTACCCGTAGAACATCATATTTCCTGGTCCCTTACTATATTTCCAGGGCCACCTAAAGAGCCAACTACACCCTCCTATATTTCCAGGTCCATCAGAAACGATAAATTAAGAGGGATATTTTGCCGAGCGGATAGACTTGGGAATTTATTTTCCACCGAACAGTATGGGAATTAAATAAATGCAATGAAGAACTTCGTACGCGCATTTTTTGTGAACGGCTGGTGTCCTAACACCCCATCATTTATTTTCCTTCCTTAATAATCGGATCTTTCTCGATGACTTTAATCGACTAATCCTTAGTCGTCTATTTAAGTTTTCAGTGCTCACTAACCAATCCCTTCCATTCATAGGGATTAAATGAGTTGTATTCGTTTGTTTAACTTAGGCTTGCAATGTGAAATAAATAACAGAATAATCACTTATAATTGTAATGGATATTAATGTATAACGAATCTGTTTCTTTTCGGCAGTTATTTTCCGGTTTTTATCTAATGCAACATTTTATATCTTTTCAGGTATGTTGGTGATTTCATTTTCCTCGTTGATGATATCTGGAGATAGTGTCACCGAATGCATCAGTGTCAAATGCAGGAAGAAATTATTTCTTTAAACAGGTACGATCATAGTTTCTTGTAGCGAATTGATGAATCCTTTTCACGAAAATAGGTTCTTCTTCGATTTGGTTGAATAACTATCGGTTATACTGAGAGATAATACCCCACGTTTTAGAAACTCTTGGGAAGCCATAGCACGTTCAGTGCTTTTGCGTTTTTGATGCATCAATGGAGATTAAAAAATTGCAGCATAAGAAGTTGTTGAAATCAAGTCACGAAAGAAAAAAATAGTTTTTTTTTAATTTCTTCCATAGAAAATTAACTTTCCGAGAAAGTGCGCTCATGCTATAGAAACGTTTTCATCCAGTTGTCAATCATTGGAAGCAAAGCCCCTTACATTCCACAAAATGTGTCGAAGAGTTTTTATTGTCCTGCAATTACTTTTGTGTTTTACTATTTTTCCAATCGTTTTCATTCAAATGTTTAGCAAACTTAAGGAATTATTGAGTTGATACTAATTCATTTTAACTTAACAAGCCATGCTGTTCAGTTGATTGCATTTTAGAACGAATTATTTGAATGGTAGACGTTTTAATCTTGAGCAGTGTCACAATATTATTCGATTAGTCCTCTTGCATGCAATAAAATTATTACTGACTTAAAAAAATATGCATCGGGTAACTCTTCGCTCGATTTCAGATTGTGCAATCGTTTGCTGAAATTCCATTTAATATTATCGCCTGCAATTCTCAAATCCAGCATTCACGCTTGGGAGCGTCAATTTCATCGGAATAAAGCATAACTGTTCGCACGTATATTACTGACGCATTCAAATTTTTTAGCATTTTTTCGCATATGAAAAAGGCAATTACGCTTGTTAGCAATGCATCCAAAGTGTAGCATATTCCATTTCGTTTTTCTCTGCTATTTGCGCCACCAGGAACACAGTCCATCGATTCCGAATGGTGCCTTTTTCAGAGCTTCGATTGAATCATAACTCGATTATATACACCGTGTATTTTTGAAAGCGTCCCTCTTTTAATAGGTTATTTGTAACGCATCCATTCTTTGGTTCAAATCAGCATTTCAATGAAACATGGGACTCGTAGAATTATTTAGCTTTAAAGCGAACTGAAAAATGATAACTTCAGCTTTTAGAGGGACTATTTTCCTCTAATGTCCTGACGTTGCTTCGTCGAATGAAAATTTCATAAAAATTAATATTTCCCCAATCCTCAATGCATTATGTGTAATGTTTATTAACTTCAATCAAATCGCAATCGCATCATCTACTACTAATGGATGCATGAAATATTGAAGGTTTCATGGTGCGAGGGAAAAGAGAATCACTTTCTGGCCGAAAATAGCAATTTTACTTCCCAAGAGGGCATTTAACCTGACGCGTATTTTTTTAGAACTGTGTTCCATAAAGCAGAAATATGTTATGAACAGTAAGGGAAGAAGCCTTTTCCTACCTATGGACTTCTACGCGTGACTGTAATCAAAGTCGCTTTTATATGCAGTGTTGAAAAATGTTTTCTTGTATTATTTTGTAAATTAACTTCCTAAAAGTTTCCATTAGTTTAATTACGAAGAAAATTTACTGAATTAGAGTAGCTAAGTGTGCATAAAATTGAAACTAATTTTGATATTAGGCAGATAAAAGTGGTGAATAATCTATAAAATGCGTATTTCATGATTGTTGATTGCAAAAGCGTGCCTTCGACGTTCTCCAGTATCGTTAGAAACTCGTCTTTTAAACTAATCTCGGAGATAAAACCAATAGCGGCCATGTGAAATTCTTAGTTTGCTTTATCAAAATAGCCATACATTAGAAAAATGTAATTTTTTAAAACTGTAACGGTTGCATTTCTCTTCTTTATCTCTCTTGGGACTAGTTATTAGTCATGTGGGCGGTTTGTGCGCAGCAGGCAAACGCTACCGCTCGGGATTTTCTTTCCGTGCGCATCGCCTGCTCGGGATCTAGTGGTGACTCCTATTCGGTCTCTCCCGTGGCCGCAGGCAATTTGATGGCGCTCATTGAAATCACTTTGGCGCCCCCTGCCACCGATATCCCGGGAGAGAAAATGCGGAAAACAGCTCGCTTCTCTCAATTTTCACCTTCCTCCTCGTCTCAGCGTCTGCCAATATCCATCACCGACCATCAATCGACATCCCCGCTGCGTGCGATACTCTCTTTCACTCGACCGTAAGATTAGAATGGACTCCTGGGCTCTTATTATTATTATTTTTAGCCCCCCCCCCTTTCCAAACCCCCAGCTTTTTTTAATCCCCCTCCCCTTCTCCTCCCTTACATCCCCACCCCCTCATTCTTTCCCCTCCATCTCCTCAACAATGCGGATTGGCGATCGATCATCCCTCGTTAAGTGCGTCCACCATCATCCCTCCCTCCCCCCCCTTCGCATTCTCTTTTCCCCACCAACCCCTTTGCCATCACTCTTTACATTCCCCGCGTTACATTCTCTGCGAGAGTATGCTTACATGCTCTGTGGATGCAATTATTATTTAGCCGGATTCGCATTGGCCATTTTTGTTGCTAGTTTTCTTTCTCTATAAATTGCATACTAATTTTATTTCGTGAAAAATGTTTCAGAGTTAATCAGTAATCGGTTGCTACCTACTAGCAGCAATAGACTGGCGCAATCACATTGCATAGATCATGAAAATTTCTTCAAACAATGTCAGTTCACCAGAACTTATTTTTAAAAATTATTTCCTCAAAAATGTGTCGAAGATATTCTTTATTATTATTATATATTATTTATATTTATTATTATTATTTATTATATATTATTTACTATTACTTATTTGATGGCTGTAACAGAAATGTTCTTCTGCAAGCGATTGGTAGATATGAAAATATCAGTTGATTATTCCGGAAGTCGCTTGCAGCAAGTAAGTTGTTCAGACGATTTTCTGCGTCAATTCAACTTAATTTATACCGTAGTCAACGGCTGTGGCCAGAATCCCAATTACACTGATATCATCCAACTCGGGCTCCTTAAAGTTTCCCAATTACTCCTCACTGAGAGTGTCGTCGTAAGTTTCTGCTCACGAGCGAAGGAGATATGGATGTATGGCATGAGCATATTTTTTAATTTTCTTCATTTTCTGCATCGGGGCGTGTGCTCTGATTGTGAGTTTCATTGCGAGCCGAGTCTAATCGGGGTGGTGGGACATTTTGCTAGCACTATGTAATTCACTTTTAGTTTAGCAATCTGTATATGAGGGCCTTGATTTGCATAAACATTTGGAATAGATCGATTTGACCCGATGAGCGAACCAAAAAATGCACAAATGAGCTGTTCTTTGAGAAAATAGAAAATCATAACGATGCTTGTTTCAATAATTTTTAGAGGGTGTGTCACGTTAAATCTAGAGAAAAAAATTAGCGGTGATAGGAGTAAACTCTTTAGTAAAGGTCGCCGTAGTGGCCGCGGCGTAGCAATTACAAAACAATTCTGAAAACCACCATTTTATGACAATTATCATAAATTTTTAGAGATGGATTCCATAACTCTCGGATAAATTTACTCATATGGCCCTATGTTTTTAATAAATAACGAGTTACGGAAGGCAAGGGAATCCTAGCTTCCTATATATTTATTTATAGATAATATTTACATACAGTATATAATTATATATAATCATGTAATCATACATTTCCATATTTATATACACATTTAGTCATACATCATTAGATTATATTAGTAACTACTCGGGCCGGCGAAGGTAGTGAAAATCAAAAAGGAGAGAAAAAGTTTTGGCCAAGGAAATTGGTTTCCATGGAAGTAGCGTGTGGAATGCAGCTCTGATTCGACTGAGGAAATACCCAAGGAGAGGGCGCTGTCGAATCGCAGTCGACCTGACCCAGACGACATGACATTTGATGACTCGACCTGTCAATCATGATAACAATACCGTCCAAGCCATCGTACCGTCGCTGCCCGCGAACACCATTACCCGGTGGTAAACCCGTGAAACATTTCTTATCATATAAAACACGGAAAATTGACGATTTTTCAGCCTATTTAGACTGTTTGCGCCTGAAATCGACCATCGTTCGATCATCGGAAGTTGAGTACCCATTAAAATTCGGATTACCACCGACAAATAGCTGACAATCGGCCTCCGCATAAAGTTTTCGATGCTCACCAAATTGCCGGCATCTGCGCCCACGGTTGCACACTAGCTATCGTATCTCATTGAGAACGAGCCAGTAGATAGCTGAGGGGTTGCTGGGAAGTCGACACCCGTGGACCAACAATGCCTAGCCCCTCCCCCAAGTTCCCCCCCTCCACACCACTGGACCTCCGGATGGAAGCGCTCTCAGTTTTTATTTAATTTCGTCCTATTTGCTCTCTCTCTCTTCCATCTCGCTCGTCGTCCTCTTCCGTCTGCCCTGCTGAGGGCTGTGCAATGAGTGGTGGGAAGGGGAAGGGAAGGTGGATGGATGGCAGGGCGACCCATTCTTTGAATTTGGAGGGCGAGGTCGGGCGGTTGGCTCATGGCGTCTTCGGAGGAACGATGTGATCGCCAACGCGACTACCCAGTTGAGAAACGGAGCAACCCGTGGCGATCTTACTTGAAGGGCACACTCGGCAAATGGCTCGCAAACCTATTATTTCGCGTCCAGAGGGTTTTAGCCGTCTTTTTGAGGGAAGAATATGCGCGATCTGTGAGCGTATTCCTCGCCTGGTTGTAAAAACAGTTAACCATGTGTTTCTTTTCTTCACAGTGATTTTACGATACCAATATCTGGAAATTAAATATCATTATAGCTTTGTGTCTTAGGGCAATCGGTTGACTTACTTAGAATGCTCTTGCTTCTGCGACGCGAATTTCGAGGTTATGTTCGTAGAGGAGTATAACACCTTAGGTTATATTTTTCAAAGGTTTTCTATTCTAAAATCTATGGATGCTTTCCTTTTGCTCAATAATTCCTCGCAAAATAAACCTCCAAGTAACATTTTTCCCAACTACCTGAAAAGATGCCACAGCGATTTTCAGTGAGGAAATACAAATGGAACGAAACCCTTAGGGCGGGCTCGCGGGTTACACTCCTAAGGCAGGGTCTATAAGCGCGAGCTTTTTACCTCTGCACCTAGAAGGGGGGGGACAGAAAGGAAAAAGGATTGGAGGCATCGCCGCGATGAGAGCCCGACGATACTTCCAGGGAAAGGACGGGGGAGGAAGGAAGGAAGGGGACGAGGAGTCCCGCACCGTCACAAGGCGGGCGGGCCCTACTATTAGCGAAACCAAGCATACGAAATTAATATTCTACCAATCCTAGTAGATTTTCCTATGAGGAAGAAAAATCTATCGATCGAATCGGTAGATACTGAGGAAATACATTGCGTGCGTTCCATTTGGAATCAATCTATTTTTTATCAATCACATAAAAAAGAGAAAATCTACATCTACATACTTCCCCGCAAGCCGTCTCAAGGCGTGTGACAGATGTTTACGCAATAAAAATTACACATGAAGCTTTTTTTTAATGCGATGATTGTCACAATTACTATTGCGTTGGAGTCTTAGAAAACTCACTTCTTTCCCATGATCAATGGCGCAAAATGTATTTTTTATGATAAATTTGGTCAATCCTCAAATATACATTGTGGCTTCGTGGCCCTTAACGCGAACATCCCCCTTCCTTTCTTGGTCGTGCTTCGTTCTTGGGTCTATCCCATTCAGTCAGTCAGACGATTCTTTGTCGGGAACTCCCTCCCCCGTCAATTGGAAACCTCCTCCCCTCCCCCTCTCTCGTCCCCGCTTGAGAGATTCCAACGGATCGTCTGATGGTCTCAATGAAAAAATGCCTTCGCACAGGCGCATGGGGCGCGGAAACCACTCACCATTACGAACTACCCTTGAGTAACGTACGACCCATCGTTTAAAATTGTCGTCGTTTTAAGGTTTTAATCCGCGCTAGCACGTCTCAAACCAAATGCAAACTTTCAAATTTTCCTCAGTATTGTTTTGAACTAATTATTGTGCCTTTGTCATCCGTCGATGTCAAAGAAAACATAGCTTTCGTGAAAGCCTTAGAGAGAAAGTCAATACTATTCTGTCGTTGGTACGGTGGATAGAATGTTGGCTCTCAACCTCGTGTGCCCGGGTTCAAATCCCGACGGTGGCAGAGATTTATCATAGGCTTTCCGATCCCTTCGGGAGTGGTGAGTGGAGGGGCTTTCGGTGCAGTCCGTCGGATAAGCGTTGGCACTTTCGTTCAGAGCAGACACTCATTCCGACGCCGGATTACCTTTCCTTTCCTACCCTTACGTCGCGTCGTGGCGCAAATGGCCCTATATGTCGGTCGCCTATTCCATTTACCAAAGCTACACCATATCATTCTGTCGTTATTCTTTCTTTTGTCGTTATTCTGAGCTTATTGTAATTAGTTTAGTCGAATATCGCGGTATTTCTTTTCACCAGTATTTTAAATTTAGCTACAGCGTTAATTAGATCATAGCCTTTAAATAATATGGATAATAATTACATTAATGCGCTCTTTGGTCATGCTTATGACATCACGAAATATTTCATACATCTATGTTTAGCAACGAAGTAACTATTCAGCGTATTACATGCTGTATGTAGCCGAACCGGGGTGATTCGTAGGGCATTACTTAGGTGTTGATACAAAATTTTGTTAATTGAATTAAAATGCATATTATTATTGTCTTTTAAATTTATCATATTTATATTATTGTAAGTATTAAAATTAAAAAGAAGAACTTTGTGCTTTCTTCTTTTTAATTTTAATAATGAATCGCTTTCACAAAGTTGCGCCTCAAACAATCAATTTTATTATTAGTACTTCTTCCACACAAAAAATTATAACTTTTATAATTTTGCAATTTATGAAAGCAATTTAGACGAAAGTATGGTGGAAAGGCAAATGATTTTAGCGAATGGCGGTGAAGACAAAGAGAAGGAAACGTGTTGTAATTATTTTCAACAGCTTTGAATTTATTTCGTTATTTGGCCTCCTTTAAGCGGTGGAAAAACTTCGGACTTATTAAGTAACGAGTTTCTTCTTCATACAATATAAATAATTTATTCGAATGGCATTAAGTATCTATTATTTTTATCTGACTTATTTAAAAGGTCCTACTTAATATCTTAAAGATGCAGCTTGTTAATTCGCGGTGCGTACTTAATTGATCGCATAATCAACTCAGAGTTAGGTCTGCTTGGTTTTATTTCAAATTTTCGTCTCTTGTTAGTTTACGTGCCTTCAATTAATCTTACATTCGTAAATTCTTCACGGATCAGTGTTTTATTTTTTGTACAATCAGTTTTTCTATGAATACCGAAGCTCATATTTTAAGTTATTTGAAAGTTTTGTTTCAAATAAGTCTTTCACCATTAAGTACAAGTTTTAAAAAGCTCAATTAGTTGTGAATGCCAGTTCCTTACCCTTTCTTACGGCTTAAATGTTCCATTATGACTGTGACTTGTTTTCACTCTCGATCAGATCGTAGGCTATGCGCGGGTATTCGCAGTGACGTTCAGAGGCATTGCTTTGAACGACCGTTGAGGTGACGCCATTTTTATCCCCATGAGACGCTCCGCTGTTTTGGGCGTGCACTTTTTTATCAGGAGGAAAATTGATAAGTCTTTTCATCGAACAGTTGTCATTTAGCGGAAGAACGAGGTGGATAACCCCTAGAACGAAGGATTGAAAAGAGGCCGTACCATTTAGGCCTGTTGCTCGTCCCCCGCGCCTTGACACCAGGCTTCGGAGGGCGCATTCACCCTCATCATAATCTTGTCTTTAATAAGTATTTAAAAACGTGTCTCGCTTAAACATTTAACCTTAATTTCTGCGTAAGCATACTATTCGGCATAAATTAAATGCTGCTCCTTTTTTTAACGCAGAAAGCGTAAAAAATATGCCGTTCTCATAATCGCCATTTCATAATATTGATTTCTATGCACGAATTATGAAATAATATTGGCGCATTTACTTGCATTGTTTATGCGAAACCTCATTTAGCATCTTGACGTAAGCGACAGATTATGTGAGCATTAATTAGAAATAATAAGCCAACTAACTCCCTGCTTGCAAAAATGTGACGCTTCTGATACGGGCATACTCCTGATGATGGAACCAATACTTCACCTTGTAAAGACATCTAGTAATTACACTATCGAAGTGAGAGTGTTCAAAATACGAAAGGGGTGATAGGAGGCGGCGCCTTAAGTCCATATTGAGTCCCTACCTCCCCTGAGAAACCCGAAAGTCCTCCCTTCTGGTCCAGCCTTCGCTTTGACGTAAGACACCAGGGGATGTACCGTATCATCCGAAGGACGCTGTGATGCGCCTTCTTGATTTGCCCTCCTCACACTTCCCGTTTAGAAATCTCTCCTAATGTCTAGGATTTGCGAAAGATATTTACTTCGGAACCAGTGCCCTTGTTTTCGTTTGCATATTGTCCAGCTCTCGCGCCAACCTGATCATGCTTCGAATCCATTTGATAAGGACCCATCATTCTAGATATGCAATGTTCTGTTGTGGAGGCGGAAGGAATCTCTCATGACAGTTTGCTTCCTTGAATGAAATAAAATGTTGATATTTATAATGTAGAATTCTATTTCTTGTTTCACCTACTTAATTTATTTTTCTCTTATTAATGCGACAAAGATAAAGTTCGATAGGTAATGTCAAGGAGATTATCCGGAGCTACCTTATGTCTATATAACCAGCAAATAATTAATCAATTCGTCAAATAAAATGCAGTTTCAAGCACCGTGTGGTTATGCATGCGATTCGTTAGTTAGAAGTGATTACTTTAAAGCACCCGAGGTTTTTATGCTAATTTATATTAGTTTGACAACTAGCCGGTAGAGGCTTTTATGTTAGGCAAGATTTCCGAGATTAAGCAAATCATCAGCATCAAATTATTTTCAATCTTAGGATGCTTTTTTATGAAATTAGATTGAAATTCCATAGGTTTGCATGCATGCGATGTTGTTGTATGTAGAATTTATTGAACCCTTTGATATTAATGCGTTAAAGTATTATTCAGTGAATCTTCCTGATGCGTATGCCATATCATTGTTAGTTTGTTTTAATCATATGCAACATGAATTTTTCCGAGTTACAGCGGATGAAATTGGCTGATCCGGGTGTAATGCGTATGGCCAAATCAACTCTGACTTCACTCGTCACGTTTGGTGTTTTTTTCAGTCTCCATTTGAATAACTTTTACTTCTCAAGCCTTCTCCATTCGTCGAAAACATTCGCTCTTTTGGGAGCGACGCTGCGTGGATATTTTACCCATGCACGGAATATTCGAAATACTATGCTCTATCTTACACGTACCATAAATGGTCAGCACATTGAGGTTTATTTTTGTTATCTCGCGACAAATGAAGGTATTGTGGTTGTTGTCAAATTTTGGTTAGAGGCGGGGATTGTGTTTCATGATCTTCACAGCATTTAGATTGAATTACACCGAAATTGTCTCGAATTTGATGATATTAAAATGTAGTAATTTAAAACAGACACACTGGTTCTACTGATATTCCTCCCCGTTTTCTCATCATCGCGCGATTATCTTTTGTGTTTGCTTCCGCCAGCTCCACTTGCTTTTCATTCCTACCAATCCTCCCATTGCTTGCATATGATATGTATAAAAAATAGAGGCTTTCCGCTTTTTCCCATGGAACCCAACTACCCAATAGAGGAGAATAGGCATAGAAATCCCCACAGTATTCCTGTTCTGAGAGTGTGTATTCATGATATCCAGAGATATGTTGCCGAAACTCTTCCATCCCGCGAGTGAGTTTAATCAGCGAGCTGCAGGAATCGTTTGGAAGGTGGGATAAGGGCTGTAAGTTTGCGATCGGAGTCACGCAGTGAGAGAACTTGAAATCCTTAGATCGTCACGTTCAAGCGATGAGTAATGTGAGTGGGTGCGCAAGTCTTCGCCTCGTGTCGAGACATACTTCTCACACTTGACTCCGTGACTCATTTCGGATTGCGGCACGGAAAAGAACGCACGCACCTACACACGGGACTTTGCGGCGGCATTTATTCCTCCACGCGATGGGAGTGATGGGACGCGATCGGCGGAAGTGAATCACGCTAGTATGACCCTATGGTGGGAAAAAATATTGATGAGCACCCGATGGAACTTTATTGTTTCTGTCTCCGCAAAAATCTACCTCTCCCACCAACGTGCAGAGCCGTTCCTCGTAAATCTCTTTTTTTGATTCTCGTTTGGAACGGACAGAAGAGGGCGCATTATAAGGTATTATATAGGATTCTCGCGCTTAGGATAGATGCGTAGTTAGCCCTGAGAAACATTTAATAACGATGGGGGAGATGTAATGCGAGTCGCTTCGACGTGAATCTGTTGCCTTTTACTTTCATGATTGAAAGATATCCAATGAAGCATTCGGATATTGTATTCTTGCTTCTTTCAGCTAGTCTAATAGCTCGACAACGGTGACTAACTCTCCTACCTTGGTATCGGTGGGATATGTTCAATTGAGTTTGTTCTAGAATGGTAAAAGTTTTTGGAACACATAAGTATCTAATAGTTTCATTGATTCACATTTACGGCTGTGCTTTTTTTAACTGCCTGCCGCTTGGAAGAGGCTACTGACAGCTGCAATTGGGGCCATTGAGAAGGTTGGGGGATGCAGAGTGGACGTAAACCCGGTGTTTCAGTGGTGCGCTTACTCTTTGACTTCACGCTCCCGGTGGGTGAACAATGAGTCAACATCTCGTCCAGCGAAGGAGTATTTTGATTCGCGGACCAGTCCCACCAAAAATCTGTAATTTGGACTAGGACCCTTGTTTTGGACGGTGGGTGATGTAATTTGGACGGTAAATCTAGTAATTTCACAAATCCTATCCTTTGCTATGAATACAACAGTTGGATTTGATAATAAAAAATCAATATGGCCAAATAAGGTATAGCAAAATCCATGTAGAAGGCATGCTTTAAATAGGATATTGTACATGATCTAGTTGGCCTTTGACCACAAATGTAGTGTTGTTGAAAATAAATCGTCAATGCATCGCGTTTTATTCGAGGGTAGAATAGATTGCGAGAGTAATGCGTAATGAACACTTGATGTCAGAATCACCCACCATTATCGCCGTCAAATACTCATCAAGTTCCGTTTCGACATTGGCAAGGAAGATATTGGGGGCGACGCACTACTAATTGCGATATCTGAGTTTATTTTCCACCGTGTAAAGCGTTGGATTTACTGTAATTCTGCCATCGCTTGCTGCATTTTTTGTTTGCAATTACTTACTGTTCGCCCTTTTACTGCTCCATTTAGTATTTGAACGGAGTACGGATTTTTAATTGTTCAGGTTACTGACTAAATTCTAAATGAGGAGGATTGATTAAATCTTATTTTTCTCTCAATGCTTGTAGAGTTTCATAACATGTCTATAATGTTATTGATTATTTGAAGAGTATTAATCAGTATTAATTCATATTTTTTTGAAATCTGAAGTTCAACTTAAATTCATATCCGTCACCTTAGTGATTACGGTTTCCTATCATGCTTAGAACTCATACCAAACTATTATTGCACTTCTAAGTAGTTTAGTCAGGTCCGTAGCATCCAAACATTTGTCACGACGGAGGGACAAACCTTGCCTCACAATTGTTTTTTTTTACTGAGTCCGGATGTAAAGACGTAATATCTCATTTATTACGCTGTGATGCATTTCAATTTCCCAGAAACCATAAAACTTCCATCCTCTCCGAATAAATTGCATTGCATCTGATGCCTTTGTATGATTAAAAGTTGTCCTTTTGCTTTCGTAATTCATGTTCACCTGCTAATTCTCACTCTTCATTTATGGATGTTACAACATCCATACTACTTACGAAAACTTTGTAAATGAATATTTCGTCATTGTTATTAAAATATGCGTTTGATAAATAAATGTATTTGATCCTTTAAAATGGATCATCCGTATAATACAATTTTTGTAGCTTAATTTAATGTTGACAGAAAGTAACTTTGGGGTTTCTGGTATATTTTCATTGCAACGCGACTTATCTCGACTTCCTTTCACGAAATGAAAATCAGTGAAGAAAGTTCGCATATTTTGATCCCAATTTGGCTTAAAGCGTGCAGTACTAATTGAAAAATATCAGTCAATGAGCGAGTCGAGGAATTTTTCCCGTTTTTTGGCGACATTCATTTAGGTCTGGTGGTGTCATTAATGTTTATTGCAAATTTGGTGCTCGATGGTCTGTATTAGGTGCATGCATCCCTATCTGTACCCATTATTTCTCAGTGATGAAATAAGAATGATCAAAAGTTGTATAATCATTTTTAAAACCTCTCCTAATTATTATTATTCCTCTCTCTCCTTTTTCGCATATTTGTAATAAGTGTGATTATTATAAAATGAATGCATCTTCATAGGTATAAAACGGAATAGTAATTTGAACTAGCTTTTGCTGCATTTTAGCAAGGATTTTCTGTATATTTATTGCGATACCATAGTTTTTCTCCAAGAGATTCAAAATATCACGAGTAATTCAATGCGTGAGTACGTGTATCTGTCATCTGAATAATGGATGAAATTGTCTTTGGCTCAAAGTTATATTCTGGCGCTTTAAATAATGACACCCACATTTTAAAGTGTTCCGCATTCTTGGAAATCCATAAACTTGATATTAACTCGGGAGTAAGGGCTACGGATCTAGCTTCCATGTGTAAATGTATGTCATTATTGCTCTGCGTCGTCTGTGTTTGTGGAAGTTTCAGGGCAAACAAATATTCTTGCTCTAGGGTCGCTTGAAATACGCTGTTACTTTTGCTCAAAGGGAAAACAAAGACTTACGACTTCTCCTCACGAGCGCGGAGGCGACGACTAGCATTAAGGCCGAAAGGCACTTTAAGTGGAAAGATATTTCGTAAGCACTGCGAAGAAGTTATGAGAGGAAGCTCTCTAATATTTGAGAAGTGCGTGCCATGAGCTTAATTATAGAAATGCAGTTAAGTGGCCACTTTCAAATATTGAAATTTCAAGTCATTCCTCGGACCTCGGTCCCGAGGCAGTTCACATCCAATTTTCCGAGTTAAAGTGCATGACTCTTAGCTTACTCTGTTAGACCTCTATATATAGTATTCTTATTTTTTCCAGCTTTTTATTTTATCTTTCAATAATTTTTCACTCTGAGTGCTGATTAAAAATATTTGTTAATGATTAGGTAATACATTTTAGTTGAGTGCTATTTTAGTGTATTTCTTATGCCTTTGGTAAATATCTTGTGAATTTCTCGGTCATGCAACGGGGAAAATTGGTCTGGAGCACTTGTAATTAACGTGATTTACAACTTTATCTCGAAGAGGTGACTGACATTTAATTGGAGAAGTATTCAGTTTGTTTGAGGAATAAAGTTATTGGGATGCATGTATCTTTGTCACCGCTGGGAGGTGCAATTTCGGAAAAGTGCTTCTTATTCCCCTCGAAATGTCTTAGTGCCTGCAAGCCGACCTGAGAAAATTCAGTTTCGAGGTTGCCTGCGACGAATTTCCCGAGGGTCGATGAATTCGTCACTTCGTGCTCCTCGGCCGTGAAGGGTAATTGAAAAATTTTCGCGCGAGCTCTCTAAGGCTTCGATCACGACATTTGCGTAAACATTCCGGCTTCGCTTACCTCCTCCTCTCCCAAACAATGGTCGCTTGCTCTCTCATGCTTTTTCACCTCGTAGCTCCGGTCAGACTTGGATTTTAATTGGCATGTTAATCACGTTAGAAGGCGTGCACGAAAGGAATACTCCATCCACTTCGTGTTGCCAAATCGCTCGCGTACGTTCTCGAAGCTCGCATTTTTCACGTGCCTCCTTCGGTCTTTAAGTGAATTTTACCTCAATTACGAGGCAGTTGCTCAAATTTCGATCTCTTGATGTTTTTGCTATTGCTTCCACCACCCTTCCGCAGAAGTATCCTATTCTCAACGAGTTCATTGCTGTTTAACCGACGCTTTCTTCAGTTATGGTCTCCTACGTGGTTATTTTGATGTCCTTCAATAACGCAGGGATCTGGAGAGTTTTGAAACCCATTTTATGAGCTACCAAGTACAGGTGCTGGTGTTGGGTGTAAGTTGTATCGAGGTTTGAGAGAAAATATTCTGGCTACACTAGTTACTCTATATTTGTGAGAATTTTGAGGCATTTATGAAGGGATGAATCATCGGTTTGAAATCATTATAGAGCAAAATTGGGTATCTGAAAAATGTGCTCGTTGTCATGGTTATCATTTTTGAACTATTGTGAACTGTATTATTCAAAGTATACCGTGAAGAAAATAATATAGTTATGTATTTTGTAGCTAACATTTTGCACTTAAAATCATGGAAATATCATGTTCTTTTCGATGGAAATGTAAAGCAGCGATTTCTTCGTTGTTCTCAAATTATGCAGTAGTCGTTAATACGTTGAAATATTCGTGCACCGTGAGTGAGTCATCATCTATGTCCCGCGTCCTACATTTGCACCGAGGCTGAAATATTTAGACTTCCCGTGTTTTTCACCGCCTCTCCCGTGAAGAGGCTTTCTTTGTTCTCGGATAGTAAGTGTTTTCGCTTTTCTTTCGTTCCTCCCGTTTTCTTTCGTTGGTTTGGAGCGGAAATGCGTTAAAGACGATTAGCCCCCTCCAAAGTTCCCCTCAGTAGCCGAGGTTGCGGTACCCAGCTTACCTCTATTCCCACGCCAGTTACCTTGCATTGGGGGCAAGCAATTATCATGTTCCTCCAAAGGCACCATTTATGAATCTGCTTCATCGAATTATTTTTTCAATTTCGGTCAACAAAATATCTCGTTCAAGAGTGCAAACCCATTCCACTCTCAAAGTCAATGCTGTAATCGCGATAGTAGATCTTCTTGCTATGAAGAATTTAATTTATTGATGTCACATAAAAATGCTGATGGCGCATATTTAACTACTTACAGAGATAAATAATATTTGAATTCGACGTTGCTACACTTGGTGTCTTGAAATTGGATTGCCATGTTTTTAAGCGGATCATCAAGCGTTATGAAATGGGTTGATGGTAACAATGACTGATTGATGGGTTGATGGACTATTTTATACTTAATACATAATTTTTTTGTCAGTCAAGGTTTCGTCTTGAGCGGTGTGAATATCATTATCAACTTGGATAAGAAAAAGCTGGTTGCTGAAAAATAGTGAACTCTACAAATGTCACTGTGTAACCGATCGAAAGCGTCGCATCTGACTGAATATCGATATTATCCATGAGAATGAGATATTTATTATCAGTGGAGAGAACAATCCAGATTCTGAAGAATATTACTTTTCGTTTTGGGGCAGAATCAGTCGTTAGTTCACTGAAAAACTGCTCGCGCTGTCAATGGTCGTGAATTGAAAAACTATTCCTGCCATGCTTCGAAATTGTTCGGAATTACAGTATCACCTAGACCTTAGGCCAAGAGATTTGCCTTCGACGGAGCAAGAAAGCCAGATACCTACACAAATTGCTCATGTTTCACTGTTAACTTATATTATTTAAGAATATACGTGAAAAAACGTTGCGCTAAAATTTCATTTATTAGCCACTACTGAGATCACTAAACACGCTTTTAAGTATTGACTTTTAGGATTTATATTCGTTTCTGCCGAGAAAAATACAAATTACTTCACCCAGAGGATATAAATCTCTAATTAGCTAATCTCTATAGCCTCCGTCTCAACTTTGTGGGTTTATTCAAAAAATGGAAGAAAACTACGTAATTATACACCAATTTAGTATATCCACCAATAAAATCCATCACTTATCCCCACACCACAATACCACATGTAATACCAATTAATACCACAAAATAATATCCACCAATTAAATTGGTGGAAAAGTGTATAGTTTTCTTTCATGTGATGCTCTAATTAGCTCTTAATTGTAGGTATTTCTCGTCCTCTACGATTCCAGCCTACACATCAAATTATTCCTGCGTGGATAGCGGTCGTGAACTGTGATAAAAAGGTGCCCTTCGGTCGTCCGCAGAGAACAACAGACTCAAGTATTGCGAATTGCATTGGATCACTATCTCCTCTAGAGTTGAGTTGTTTCAAACTGGAGGACCACCGAAGCACGGCGACTTTTCCCCAGCGGCTGACCCCTGGCGCTGCGGCGTTCCTTTGGCGACCGGGCGAACCAACGCAGCATGCTTTCCCCATGCGACGTGTCTCTTCCAGGCCGCGGAAGAAATAGGAGGACAAGCCCAGCTCAATGTTTGTCCATTTCGAGTGTAATGAAGGAGTCCTTGTGTGGAGGGACGTACTTTCCAAAGTCACTAGCGTAACTGTTCTCATTCCCCAACTCCCCTGTTGAACTATAAAAAAAAACACTACTCTGTCTACGAACACTGCCTTTTCTCCCTTAGTTTATCGCCAGTTCAAAAGCCAGTCTCAGAGCCGAGCTGTGGTTGTCGCTTTTATTTTTTCAAAGCCGTGGAATGATTCTTTTAGAGGCAGTAGTTAAAACGTACTAGCCTCTAGTTGCGAGTAAAAAGTGATAAAATTCTTTATAACTTTTGGTTCAAAACCCATAGAATCAAATATATTATGTATCACTGTGATAGAGATCATGGCATCAGGATGATAAGCATGCTAGAGTGCGATAACAGTTCCCTTCACTAAGAGGGTAATGTTTGAAGCCGTATGTCAATCTACTCAATATGTGCTTTGACTTTTTAAAATACGTATATGCTGATGCCAGGAATATATTGTATTGCACACTTGAGCGGGAAATTAATATATTTCCATTTAAGGATTGATTAACCTAAGTGCACGTTGCACTCCCGCGTTTGAGCTCCCGTATTAATTTAAAACTTTTTTCCGCTGTCATTGTCGGAATATTTATCTTATATTTCCATTCCGTTATCACACCCTCCCTCAAATTTATGTAATGATAAAGCATTTAATGTTTTGACCCGAAAGTTGATATGGATGGGTTAGCGTAGAGCCCACTCTTGACTAATCCACAGAATAGGGGTTCTTTTCCGTCGCATGGACTACATCGCATCGCACATATTTTTGTTTCGATATTTTCGACGGCGTTACCCAGATTTGAACTCGTTAGTTAGTCATCTTCTGTAGCTTAACGCTTTTCCCACTGGCCTTTCTATCCCTCTCCAAACAATTATTTCTCGTGACATCTTCTTCAGTGGCGAGAGAAATGTAATATTGGGGAAGACAATAGGAGGGAGATAGCAGGAGAGGAAACATGAGGGATGTATTTTTTTATCTAAAGTTGTCGTCCAGAATATCCATCGGATGTCCCGGCCGTCTTCCCCGTTGATCCTTCGTGCGGTTGAAAAGGGACGACGCATGGTGATATACGAGTGTTGTGTGGCCACGAGACCCAAGAAGATACGCCGCCATGGGCGAATGATGGCCAATCGCCGGAAACCAAACGAAAGAATTACGACGGGACGAGGACGAATATACGAGGCGAGAAAAAGGCGCAGTCGCCGTACCAATGAGGCCTTTTGTGGCCATGCATTGATTTTTTATTTAACGCTCCCTTTTTACCGATCGATGCTTTTTTTCGAACCAATTTTTTCAGGCTCGCCAGCTCATTATCGAGTTTAAAAAATATTTTACCCGAGCTACGGAGCAAGCGGAGAAGTAAATACGCGGTATTGGATTAATGTTTTTTTTTTATTCGTTGAAATGACATTGCGTTTCACCGACAATGCATTCATGATGCGGTTACAAAAATTGCATTTTTAACCCAAGTGGTATCATATAAATGCAAAGCTAATATTTTTTTGCCGCTAAAGGCTAATATTCCCTAATTCTCATGCGCTTTGTAATGACGACTCGTCGCTCCAAGGATAAATTCACGCTCGAATAAATGTGGACGGAATGAATTCAGTTAGCTTGGGAAACTTGATATTTTAAACAAATGGAGAAAATTCCCAACATGCATTTGTACCTTCATATTTTCAGTTAAATATTTTCTAAATAAAGGACTGATAAAATTATGAGGCTTCGATTTGATTGGTAAAGGATAATTCTGCTTCTACAATTACACGGGACTCCAATATACAACCTGGAGACACATAAAAGTAGTGTGTTTGTAATAATAATTTAGTCAGGATATTTTGCTCCATTATCCGCAATATATCTTGTTTGAAGTGTGTTTATGTGTAAAGGGCGCAGCAGTTAAAATAATTGTAGCATATGGCTGATAAAATATTTGCAAAATGGACAAACTCTTAGAGTTGAAAATGTTTCCATCCGAGTTACTAAGCGACATGAAACGGATAAATAAATGCGAGAGGGATTTTAAAGCATTATAGTTAGCATTCGCCTTGCTCCAACGGTAAAACGTGCTATAATTAATGCGCATGGAATACATTCAAAAGGTTCTGCAGGCATTTATTTTTTGCCCGATCGAGAAGTATTCAAGCATGTACTTATCATACATATAACTCGAAAATGCTATTTTATAAGTGCTAAACCAGTTTAGGCCTTAAATTTAATACTTATTTCGAGCCGGCTCTCCCTATTCAAGTTCTACTTTCTTCTTGACCTGCCCCAAGGCTTAATCTCTTGGCCTCCCTGCGTTTGCGGATTCACTATTCGGCGGTCGTCTCCCTCCATTACTTCGCGCGTAATTGATTTGCATCGCGACTTTCAAATCCACCTTTTTTCGTAGATATCTGTAACCTTTCATTATTTAATTGATCTTACGCATTCTCTTCTTCTTCATGAATCTACGTTTCTTATATCCTCCGCCCATTTGATATTTAACATTTACCTCCAGGAGCAAGTTTCTAAATCTTATTGCATTCCATTTTTATGCATCAAAAAAGTTTTTGGTAAGATTTTTCTCACATTACGAATTACAAATTATTTTCACACAGATCGACATTATATAGTAAGATAAATGTAGAAAAAAATAAAACTTGGTGTGAGCCGCAATCAATTATGAATTAAAAGAAAAAGCATTTAACGAAATCAATGCAGTACAATAAAGCCGTTTCGAAAGTAAATGCTTAAAATAAGCGACAAAAAGAGGAAAAATATTAATACTATTAAGGTCGTGATAAGCTTAAGCGGCTTCATGCCGCCCTTTTTAAATGTTGTTATATTTTGCTCTATTGCCATTGGACAGAATACTTAAAATAACATAGTGAAATTGAACACTTTAAAGTGAACAATTCTCCCGATGGCTCACGAATATTTAGCATAGCATATCTTTGTCTCTATTCTTGATTTTGAAGATTGAATGTTTGTGGGTAAGATTCGACGGGTAATCTTTGACCTTTGTTTATCCATTGCGCGTGACCCACGCTTTAGCTTCCTGCCCTTTGATGACGGAGTAGAAGAACAACCCGTTTATGGCCGCCCTTCAAATTGGAATGGTAATGCCTGAGATCGGTCCCCTGACGGAAGGCTGTGCGTCTTTTAGCTAGGCAGCGGCCTCCATTATATCCAATATAAATGGTCTTCATTAATACATTCGCGGGTGGCCATCATGATGATTAAAGACTTTTGAGCTGTTTCGCCGCGTTGACGTATAGTTGGCCGTACCGATACTAGCCACTCTCTCAAGGGAATTCATTTAGGAAGGCATCTTTTTTCGCAATTATATGTACAGGTGCTATATCTGGAGGAAGAGGTTTGCATTTTATAATGAAGGGCTCATTTTGATGCTGATTTCCCCGTTTTAATGTTTATTTTTTGTACTGCTTTTGTGTTTCTGTTGTCCTCTCACAAGTCTTTGCTTAAAGCCTTTTATTCGACGACGTTCTGCGACTCTATCGCGTGGCCGTGTGTTTCGCTACACTTTGCTGATTCGGTTGAGTGCCCCGATAGAATTCTCGAGTTCATCTAGGCGGATCTGCCCGTTCAGCCAATGCAATTCTTCCCGCGCGTCTGGCGAGGAATGCGGTTGACCCCTTCAACTTTTTGTTGCTTTCCGTCCACGATGCTTTTTACCAGATGTTTCGCCTGCTAGTGATAGTGGCTGTCTTTGTTTGCCGTGAATGGCGCTCATAGCTGGGGAAATGCCCGCCGTAGTTCCTCCGCGTGGCGTGCAGCCTTCGTCGTGAGCAGGTCCGCTCCCCTCTGCACTCACCCTGTGCCCCACTCACGCTCGCCCGTGAATGCCTCGTGATTCGATAATGCACGTGAGCGTGAATAGGGTGGCCCGTATGATGCACCCGGGCGATCCGCGGTGGGTCACTGGATTGAGATGCTCGGGACAAGGCCGTACTCATGTCTGAAGGAGCGGATGTTTTGACAATGGGGATGGGTTAGTTAGGGCGGAAATGAAAATGGGGGAATGCAAGGGATGAGACGCCGGGCCTTCGGCGGAGAAGAAACGGTGGAAATAAGTGCTCCTCACAAACGTTCCCCGGCGAAACGAATTATTCTTTTGTAAAACATTAAAAATTTATGTCGTCCAGAGTATCAAATTTTCCGCGGGTGGTGTCCATGCGTAAGAGTTACTTTTGGGGTTTCCCCCGCGTCGATCCTTCCATTTGCCTGCGTTTCATCTTCTCTGCCGATGATCTCGTCAGGACGAACAATCCCTCGAATAGTACGCGTCAAAGTCAATCAGATGGGATTGGATATCCAGCGCTCCGAATGGTGTTACGTTATTTCCACCAACGTGACCTCTAGTCATTTCTAGAGTGGGATATATGAATGTGGAATCATTGGAGTAAAGAAATAACTTCACCTGATTCGGGCGTTATACAGTGGAAGTTACACATATCGAAATGTAAGATAGCTGCTCTTTTCCACAATAATTTAATTCGTACGACGCGTTTCGCCTTACCAGTCACCATCATCTGATACCAGACACTGTGGTACATAAGAACATGACATTTATACCTTTGAGGAAGGGATGGGGAGAATTTGATATATTTTAGGTAGGGAGGGATACGGGCGTACTGTGGCGAGACGGTGAGAAAACATACACTAAATAGATATTAAAGTGCAATCTCTCATTTTGATAAAGAAATAACCCTCACCAGTGAATCCGTGTTCTATATTTCAGAGTAATATCTGGAGTAACACTTAAGTATCGTTCTTTATTTTTCAAATACGCTCGACATTTTATTTATTCCATTACTATAATTTATTAAATATTTTGCGTCAGGTGAGTGAGAACAGAAAATGGGAATCCGAGTCCGAATGTGACGTCATTCAATCTGCCTCATGTGACGTCATTCAATCTGCCTCGTGTTGAGTAGGCGGACTAAATGGCCGGAGTGCTCGGGAGGAACGTAACCCAATTACACCTTCAGCCATAAGCGCAAATACGGTCAAGCGAATGAAATCAGATCAGCAATTGCAGGAAGCAAACACACCAGTGGTGGTCCGCTTCCAAAATCATACCATTCGAACGAAACTCAGTATTTCACAATTTGAGAGCAAAATTGAATTTGAATGTTCAGAGTTCCAAAATATATTTTTGTGTCAGCATGTAAAAATGTTGATGAGACAAATGTAATTCACGAATTTAGATAGTTACGGTTCCGGTAAGGGAGCCTGCAGCAGGAGAGAAATTGAATTAGGTACCTCGTAAATACAAAGGAAAAAATATCAGTGAACTTGCATCGAGCTGATGCGAGCATTCTACGGCCAAAATCACGAGGCTTGGTTACGATGATATTTGGTGGCTATGTGCCAAATAAACAGCACATTTGTTGAGGTGGAAAGCAAACATTTTCCCAATAAATTTTTTTTCGATGCACTCAGTGCAAAATGCAACTGCTGCTGAGTTTATTCCATATGGATTAAATATCCGCCTATCAACCGCCCTTGCGCCTATATTCTCCGAATTCTCTCACTTTAGATGGAATTTTGATCAGTCCCTGAAATGAAAAATAATTACTGAGATCAATATTCCTTCTTTTAATAAGTGTAGGCTGATTTATTATTCATTCACTCAGCTCCGTCATCTTGATAGACGAAGCGTTAAGACAAACGTAAACAAAATTCTAGCCCAATATATTCTCCATTACTCTTATGAAGTGACTTTCTCCCTTCTTGAAATTCGTGCATGCTACTCGGTTATGCCTGTGAAGCAATCCCACACCTAGGGAGCAATTCCTCTCGTTCAATTCAACTTATGTTTTAGTAATGTTGTTGCCGAGCCGAAATCTCTTTCATCACTTATATTGTTGTAATGCGGATTAAAAATTATAATTGATCAGCATTGGGAAGGTTCCACTTTATGCACCAGCGAATGCAAATTGTTTGTTTTGTCTTATTTTGTCGGATATGATGTGGCGGGTCGCCCGAACAGGAGCCGCCTGGCTTGCATTTCCATCGCCTATTTAAGAATATCCGATGACAGCCGTGTGCGATGCGTGGCTGTGGCCGGAGGAAGACGTCACGGCCGTATTTCGGGGAACGGCTAATGCCGTCTTCTTCTGGAAGAGCCCTGTGCACCCTGAAAATCTAAAGCACGGAGTGGGCGGAGTTGCAGTTTCGGGCGTGAGGTCACTGCTTGATAAGCCTTCGCGTGCCTCCGCGTCCCGTAATATCCAGCGGTGACGTAACTTGGGCTGAAAGAAAGTAGCTGGGAAGATGTAAGCCACCAGTTTCGTGGTCTCTAAAAATACGATCAGCTTGATGCGCCGAAGCTTAATTCTGAGTGGTAGTAGCAAAATCCTTAAAGGTTATTATGGCTGCAAATATGGAAAACTTATGGAAGTTTAAGAAAGGTAGACGTATCATCAGGGTACTTATTTTGTGAAAATTTTTCAATTTCATTTGTTCTTACAGTAAAATACTAAATAAATCACCACGAGACCAGTGTTTGTAATTAATAGAATACTTAATGACGAGGATGTTTTCCTTGGCTTATCTGGGTATTCTCTCTCTGTATTCCCTCCTTATTCAACCCGACAGCTTAATAAATTACTTTAAGAGTAACTCGTTCAAAATTTTGGCTCTAAACCGATATACAATTCTTAGAACTCTGTGTTTATCTATATAATAATTCATACATCATATGGCGTCGCTGCCATTTGGTCTTCATAGCGATGCAATGTCGTACAGAATTATATTTTTAAATTTATGGAATGTGCAAGAGGAAAAAATGAGCTGTCAACAACTCTAAAACGCGTAAAATGGTAGGTCCTCTTCCACTAATATTATTTGAGGTTTAAATCATCACGGACAGAAGGGAAACTTAATCAGAAGGTCTGGATGCGGTGTACTTCGACATCTCCTTTGATGTCAGACTCTTCGTCGAAAATAAACTGATCGCAGGCAGGAGCAGTGCCTCCAGCTAAAATAAACAAGCGCCCCCATCCCCACAACATGAAGCTGAGCGTGTTGACAAAACCCTGACAAATTCCCACGTTACTATGCTGCACGTGATGACGCCAAATACATCGCTAAGCCCTTTCCTGCGAAACGCATATGTCTTTGTGTTGCAAAATTGCTCCCGACGTCGTGGGGCGGAAGAGGGGGTGGGTGGGGGGGAAGTGTTTGGCGGAGGGGAGGGAGACGGCGGGTGACACATGGAGAGGCAGAAGTGGTGGCGCAAGGCAGGGCAAAGCGTGGCCCCCCCCCAACTGCTAAACTTCCTTTGCGGCTGCGAAATATCTTAAAAGGTTCCCGTATTTATGTTTTATACATCAAACTATATTTTTATATTGAAATATGACTTTATTTATGTTTTGGGTCCAAATTAAAATCTTTCGGAATGTATTCTTATATGTTGCTTCCGTTAGTATTATTTAACTTTTGAGTTGACTTTTATTTAATAATGGCTAAAATTATTTTTATAGGAATCATTGGTTAGAGTGCGTGTAATCTAATAGTTCCGGATTCGTATCCCGGACTCCAAGGCTTCAGGCTCTCCCACTACCTCTCGAAGGTTTACGTGTCCCACCTACCCTGGGTGCATGGAATTCACTCGCATGTGGCATAGTCTGGGGTGGGTTATACCTTTCCAAACCAAACCTCGGATTGAATCGCTGTGCGAGTGTAAGTCTCATAATGCCATACTTACTCGTGGACGGGAGGGACGTAAAAGGTATTTTAGCCTGAGATGACTTCGACTAGTGATGAGGGATGAAGGAGGCGAGGCTTGAAGGTTTGCCGTTGCGTGTGCGTGTAGAATCAGAGCAGTCTTAAGAATGGCCGATAATGGTACTGCTTACGCTCAGCATTACTTTGCCATTTTCAAATAGTCTACTTTTAATAAAATTCATAGCATTTGTTGTGAGTTAAATTTTGTTTAATCGTTCTTGGTAATTTTAAATTTGTAGATAAAATAATAATATGGGAGAAGACGTAGCGATTTTGTCACACTATATTCATTAATACTCATTCTTTTTCGACGCGTTTCACCTTCTTCTCTCGTCTTCATTTGTAGACTCTTTGAGTTTCAATAAGAGTAATGTGGAAGATTTCTACGTTGTCTCTCATATAAGATGAATTCCAACCTAATTAACTTGTCGACCATTGACCTGATTCATTGAGAAATACTTCGTACAGCATGAGCATTTCAACTTTTGAGAAAAGTTTAAATGCTCATGCACTTTTGAGAAAAGTTGAAATGCTCATGTGCTCAAATGCTCGTACTTTTTGTGGTGATTTTATGTCAGCACAGGGGAACTAAACCTCCGCTACGTCACAGTCTAGAGGCCTTCTTCCCTCCAATCCACCTCTCCTCCTCCACTCCTTCACTCCAACCCAACCTTCTCTCTCCCAAGCTGCCAAAATCCAGGCGTCCGGGGGGCTAACGACTCAGTCACCGGCAACGGAGCGATATCAGGGCCAAATGAATGCCCATTCCCCCACACACAACCTCAATTTATACGGTTGCTGGAAAAAAGGACTTAAAAAAGACCCTCCGCCACCGCCTCGTCTCGTTTCGTTAAAACCGCGGGAGCGGCGCTAAATGTTAATCGCACAAATTGTCCAGCACCGCCGTTCTCTCATTTAAAAATCTACTTTCGCGGAAACTACCCTTATGCGAGGCACGATTTGAAAGGTGATTCTGGGCGATGCGATAGGGAAAGCATTGGGTACCATAGCAAAAAGGAATGGAACGAGGAAAATGATCGGATAGGGAATGAAATACATGCACTCATTACATTTTCAGTGAATTTTGAGGCATATACTCGTAATTATGCTTCTCTCTTACAATAACTGGTATTGTTTTTTGATGACGACCACGTCCTGAGTGATGGGAAAATCTACTCCCCGAGCTTTAGTTTGACGAGATGTGAGAGATGAAGTTAATATAAGTCGAGAGACTTCACGTGCTGTCGATTTGGAATATTTATATGACGGGAGAATATTTGGAAGAATAAAGGAAATAAATCTTGTTTGATTTGGTGAAATATATTTTAGAGATGGTGGAAAGGCAAATGGAAACCACTATTTCAGAGTTTGTCTTGGGCATTGAATATCTAATAGCTTTGATTTCGTGCCCTCCAGCAGATCATGTCACTTTAGCACAGATACCTACTTCTCTGTTAGTGTTTTACGCTTTTCAGACTAAAGGAGCGGGAGATGTTGGCATCACATCCCATGAAATTTGCCCGGTTGTTTTTTCATTTGGAACACTTGGGAGGGATTCGTTAATTTTTTCTTTATCACCATCTGATCCTCATGTTTGCTTCGTATGCCAGGTTGAATTTTCAGAGTTTCCTGAGTCGAAATTCATCCGAATATTTTCACTCTTGATTCATTTAACCCTCAGCAATCTGCCACTTTCTGCAAAGCCATCTACATACCTCTTCGCAACCTGCTTCAACAGACGTGCGGCAGGGGTTGCTAGAACACCAGCCGTCTAAAATGAAAAGAAGTGCACTTTGAAGTTATGGTCCACTCACGTCCAACTGTCATTTACTGCGTCTTGGTTATTCGGTGGAAAACTAATTTTTAAGCCTATCCGTCGGGGAAAATATTATCTCTCTTGTTTTATCGCTTCTTACGAGCAAACGAAAATCATGTAATCTTCTCTAAACTTTATAAACTGACACTACGCGTTTCGAGGCTTTCACTCCATTTTCAATTGTTCACACCTTTAAACATTTATTTGATTTACAATGATGGGGTTGGGGAATTGTGAAACAGCGAAGAGTCGCAAACCTCCAAGCTTTCAAAATGCCGTGAAAGCATCGAATCAAGGAGTGTCAGTAAATTAAGTTTGTAGAACTTGCAAAATTTCGTGTATTTACAATGGAGCGGCTCTCACTAACAGTTTTTATCGCTTCCGTTGAACCTGGCAGTATGGTTTCCCTCTATTTGTTTTTTTTTATAATTCTATTTTTCTCCATCTTTAAGATGATGATCGTATGATCGTCGTGCAACCATTCGTTCCCATTTCCTTAAAAGGCACGCACTTTGCTCTCATTATCCACATCCCTGTTAGCCCTGCTATTCTGAATCTGTCTCGGCCACATCGAGGATTCAGAATAAATTAATTATTAACTCTATGGATTATATTTTATGGCTGAATATTTTTTGATTTGTATAAATTTTTCAAAAATGCTGTAATCAATTAATATATTTTGTATTAAAATTTTGTGAGCTGGATATGTTGTCGGAAGAGAATTGTGACATGGTTTCTTTTTTTACTCTGCGTGTAGACGTTTTGAGCCTGAAGTCCTATGGACTAGGTTCTTCTAATAAAATCTCTGAATCCGAAATCCCCCCCCCGCCCCGCCCCGCCCTCTTCCGCGCCTCGTCCCACTTCCCTCGCCGAACGCAATCTGACGCCCTCACCCCTTTACGGGAGCCAGGGGGAGCAATTTCCGGCCCTGAGGACGACGCGCACCGGGGATATCGGCGTCCCTGTCAAACCGCCGTCGCCCGACCGCACCCGCCGCTCCTCTTATTCACCCCTTCCCGTCACCTGCACCACACAACCATTGCCGCACCATCACCGACCGCCCCTCCGAGTGCCCTTGCGGCATATCAACGCCTTTGCCGCCCCCGTGAGGCTCCCTTCCTCCCCTCGACGCCCTTTGTACTTCTCTTCAAAACCCTCCCTCCCATTCACCCTATCCGCAGAGAAAATGTTTGTCTGAACTCAGCCTCATTCGCGCGGCTTCACTTCAGCAAACTCCACGCACTCGCGAATATTCCGCAATTGCGAGAGATTTTATTTCAACGAATATTCATAATTAGTTCATTGTCAAAGCAAATATGAACGAGCATGGTGTCTTAGAATTCGTAGCAATAACAGGAAGCACTACGCAACGGATTTGTGATTAATAATGAGTAGTGTATCTCATGCAATCACTGCATGTATCTCAACCAGTGAATATCTGTAATCATACAGCTAGCAGTGCGTTGACTGCCCTACCTGGCTTCTAATTATCGACTCTTTAACATTCTTACAAAGTCAGTGTCAACGATAATAATTGAATACTTATGATTTCCTGCATTTGTAGCCTGAATTAGTGAAGGAGTATCAATTTTATTGAAAAATATTAAAATTCCATTGAATTATAGTTCATAATTTGCTTTGCTATTTAAATGAGAAGTAATATCTTAGAATCGGTGAAGTTCAGGAAAAGAGTTGGAAGCATGGGAAAGTAAATTAGTTTAAAAATATCTCTCCACCTAAGTTCATTATTGAACCTGACTCTGTCTCGACGTCAACGTCTCGACGTCCCGACTCGAGGAAACAGAAACTGGGGCTGATGAGAATTGTCCATGTAAGGGTGAAGAGGCTAGACGCAATCAAATTGTCCATCGATGGTCTCGAAGGGTCCACTCCCTCTCTTTCCCATCTTTTCGATTCGACTGGGGGTGCGCTAATGTCCGTCTGCATGTGCTCTTGTTGAGTCACACTCAGCCTAAATGCTTGGGAACCCCGAAAGTTGCTCATCCGACCACGCCTCTAATTCCGGCCGTCCCCCCTCGCTCACCCACACTCAAGTGCTGCCCGAGTGTCCCCTTCCACTCCATTCAATCCACGTTCTCCTGAGCGCATACCACCCGATAAACATCCTCTCCCCGGATTCACCTGCCTCAGCCCACCCTCATTCATCCCTGTGTGCTAATGAAGCCACTGAAACCCATTCGGAGGTATTAACCAGCCAATAATGCCATGACATTCTCGATATGCGCTTCGCATTTGCTTCTTCACGTAAATGTGCATTACCTTATTGCCACGTCTTTAAGTTTTTGAGCTCTCGGGCAGGCGGTTGAAATCTAAGGTTTCGTCCGCGGCATTTGTTGTTCATAACGAAGTGTCATATTTGTAATGTGGATGAATCCGTAGTACCGATGTGCAATTACATATAATGAGGGATTAAAGATAAATAGACATAAGAATATAAAACTCTATGAAAATGGCTTTTTCACGTACAAAGGCCATTAGTGGCAGATAAAAGTGGTTATATACGCAGAATGGTGCGTTTTTGAATCACGTCCCTTGTGGATAGAGCCCTCATATGCGCTCGTTAGCAAATGTATTTATGCATAGAAGTCGTGAAATTCAAAATGAGCTGCTTCAGCTGGAGTCTGTCGCATTCATTTGTCGTATTTTTCAATCACGATTCATGCAATATGCGTTGCACAAAAATAAAGCATTATGAAATGAATCAAAGAACAGACAGTTTATCACTCTTCTTTAACATGAATTAGTTTGAACTTTTTCCAGTTTTAGTTGTAAAACGTTTCAGGGCTTGAAACTTTTAAAACTAATCCAGGGCATTGGCATTTAATCTTTTAAAAGTTCGGGTTTGCAATATAGCAATCGTGTTTGCAATAGTAGTCATCTATAAAAATGGTAAACGTGCAACATCTCTTGACAAAAATTTTTATTTGACCTCCATTCATATAATTGAATTTTAGCTAATTTAACTGTACCTATTTAAATGTGCTCCTACAAGCGGTGATTGTTCTCAGGCCGAAAAATGAAATGGGCGCTGAATTTTGCGAGGTAAAGAATTTAGAATATAAATTTTGGAAGGAAAAATTTTGTAGTTTCCACATAACGTTATGCCAAACAAATTAATGTATCCCTCCACTTTATGGCGTACATGTGTGTACTTGACACGAATTTTGTATGATTAATACCAGAATGTATTTTATGTTGCTCGGACCATTTCAGTTTTTAGACATGCTGTGAGTATTTCATTGCAGAATTTATTTTCGGAAGCTTATAAGCTTTCTCCAGGAGGATGGAATTTGCTTATATTTTGAGTTTTGTAGAAGTTCCAAAATTCGACCAGTACATTTGTGTTTGCAGCTGGGGAACTCTCCTATCTGCAGTCATTTTTACCACGTACGTCATGCGCCCCTGCACCGAGATATATTTGCTCACGCGAATGCACGCGAGGGTCTGTGAATTCTTTTCCTACGCGTCCTTTGTCGTCCGCTGGTCCTTACTCGGCTGCCGAGGTCATGGCGCGTGAAATAATTGCTGCCCCTGTGACCCCAGGACGCAGCCGCGCATTGCACTAAGTATTGCCACCTTTCTCAGATGCCAGAATGTCCACCCACCTACTTCGGACTTCGCCGCAGTCATGGCGACGAGGCTATTTGCTTCGACTGGATCATCCTTGGTATTCATGGAAACTAAATTATTTTTTCACTGGGAGCAAGCACCTTGTTATATTTTGGCCAGCGTTCTTGCGATGATTGCACCTTCGATTTCTTCTCCTAAGATTATCTAAGAGCAAAAGTACTAACGTCGGCTTTGCTACCTCAGAATAGTCGAATCATTTCAGTCTTGATTTTAATGGAGCTCAGCACGCACTGCTGACAATTTCGTCCTTGAGAAAAAGATTATTGGAACAAGTTTCGATTCATTTTACTAAGACTTATTTAAAAAGACTATCGTCACATTAACTGTGAGATAATCTATCGTTTTCATGGTGGCTCCGTTGGGATCCCAAGAAATTTTAAAATCGTATCGGCAATACTTTTCCCTCCTGAAGATATACCTTGCCCTACACAACCCTGACCACGTGACGACCTATTGGTCGATCAAAAAAAAAATCCATTTGAAAAGACCGAAGTTGAAATTGTTGCTAAAGTTCCTGCGTAGTTGCTCCATCGGAAGAATACCTCCAATTTTTAAATGTAATATTAGATGATTATGTAAAAAAATATTGTAATTCCTATATCGCTTAAATACCTTGAATTTCATGATAAATAGAAGTATTGCTTATTAATTGGCGAATAAGGTTAAAGTCCTTCATCGTTTTGAAATAGCAAGCGATCTGCGAAACTTTTTCAACTTTTGAACGAATGAAAGTCCATGATGAAGAGCGAAAAGCGTTAATTACCGAGCGAATTTTTCGCAAGCTCGAAATTGTTTACTCTGAGTTAATCTATTTACGTCCCCTCGGTCGATAAAGCGCTTTTGCCCCCGAATTGCTCTTATTTGGGCTGCGAATTAAAATAGTGCGTGGAATGAGTCGCGTGCAGTGTATAGCTGCTGATGGTCAGTTGTGCCTCTTGGCCCGTGTTTTATTTTCTAGAGGCTCTTTCCATTTGCAATGCATTGTGCACAGCTGACCGATTCGAGCTATGGAGTTGTTTGGATTCGCAAAAAAACTATTATGCAGTGAGAATTTGGCCAATACCCGTAAATCTGCAAAACTTCCTCGTTTGGTTTAGCATTATCGCAGTTTTGGTAAATATTTGCGTAGCCGTTTTTGTAAATTGGGCGTGTGAATGCTGTTTCGTAGTCAAACTTTCATTTATACCACTAAGGGAAGATTGAAGCATGAAATGTGTGTGCATACTCACATGAGCATTTGCTTATTTTACCGATAAATATTTTTATCACCTCAGCGGGTTCATCCATTGGATTTGTTGAAGTAGGTATGCATTATTTTTGTCGTAGCTCGGCCATTCTTTTTACTCCGATCAAGATCATCGCTACTCACATTCCTTGTATTCCTGTAAAAGATAGCAAAGAAAAATATTCAGCAATATTTCGGTCATGTTGGAGACATTAACAATGAAACGCTAAAGAAAATTCACAGCAACCAAATTTTAACAGAAGGCCACGACATTTTACAAAACTGGTGCAACAGAGTACCTGTGAGAAACGAATTAAGTTGGTGTGATTCCAAGTATATGAGAGTGGTGGGGAATATTGAAATAAGTTGTTCACTTGTTACACGGTGATGTATGGAGTATTGTTGAATTTTTTTTGTTTAGACGCTTGGGAAAAACTTTGTTTTGCGGTATTTTTGTCGTGTCTCACTTGCCACAAATGGGTGAAAAGCATGATGCCTGTGAAAGAATTCTCAGAGTCGAATTTTCATTGAATTTCTTAAGCTATATTGGACCCTTTTTGCATTTATCTGACGAATAAGTGCCCTTGCCTGACGATCATAAACTATAAACTATTCCAAAGAAACACACCTTCATGTATACGAAAAGTTTAAGCAGCCGTTTTAGAAACGTTTCAAAACCCAAATTTTAGTGTTTGGAAATTTATTCCATTAAAATTGTACTCTAATATCCCTCATTTATGTCACCCATAAATTCGTTCTCTTATAAAACGAAACTTACAATTATTCTTTTCCTGGTTATGGAGTGGTCATCATAACTTATGCCTGGATTTTTTTATTAGTGATGTATCAGAGAAATTCCAAAAAAAATAGGATTGATGTACTAGTGGATGGACGAAAAATCTTAAATATTACAGTCGATATTAAAGGAATGGATTTAAAAGCGGGGAGACACCTGGACGTGAAAAGGTTAGTTGTCAAGATAATTGAGTGGAGATCTGCGTCAAACCAATCTTAGAATTAAGATGTGATGTATAACTTTTTAAGAGAATTATTTGCGGGATTTGCGCCGGTAAAATCGTTGGATATCACAAACTCTTCACGTAAATTTACTTACTTACCCTGATAGATGAGCCATCCATTGAAACTTTGTTGTTTTACAACGATTGAAACCGTTAGGAATCCGATAAGACTTCACGCAAAAAGAAATTAGAATTGTTGAACAGTGATAATGATTGGGCTATTATTTGATCCAATCAAGTGTTATCTCTTTGAGCGCACCCTCTGCTACATAAACCTTTTCTGGTTGATATGCGCCGTCGTAGGGAAGCAAGTATGAGGGAATGAGGTTTTATTATTGGGCTGGGAGCGTGGTATGTTATAGAGGTCTCGCCCGCCTTGCATTTTACACTTCCGGGGAGACTTGAGCTCCAACGCCGGCGTCGCTGAGGTTTTGACCCCCCCCCCCCTGCCGCCCTCCTTTTCTCCGAACAAACACATCCACGCCTGCGCCGTTCATTCACTCCCATTGTTCCCTCCCCTTCCACATAAATAAATGTATTTTCTCTCCACCATCTCCGATCATTTTTTTTCCAAAATCTCCTGTCTTTTTTTTTGCTGTACTCGTGGAACCCGCGTGCACTGATTTACTTTTTTTTCAACTCTCGTCGCCGACGCGAGTTGCATTCTATCTTTTTTTTTATTAATAAAGTTGATTTTTTTCGACTCGTTTGTGCATCGCCATTACCCCGCAGCCCTCTCTTTCCATTTACAAGTCTCGGGGGAAACAGAATCGTCGCGTTTATTTTTGAAATATTTGCATGAGCGGAGGTATATAAAATCTAGATTATAGTGAAGCATACCCTATCCTCTCACCCTGAATTCCGCTTGCTGAGTTTTTCGATTTGATCCCGCGCAGAAAAGCGGACTCTTTAATATTTTCATGTCGCCGGCGCGCGGTGTATGCACACCACTACTTCCATGTCGGGCTCGTCTCTGACGCTTACATTTTGTTTCCTCTAATCCAGGTCGCTTGCCCATTCACCTTGTAACTGCACCAGCATTCTCTCTCTCCCGAAAGCGCAGAACTGCGATTTTTCAGTGTTCAGATGAATGTGTAAGAAAGCCTCGCTGTCTGGTTGGCTCTAGGATAGCTCTCTGTGCTCGATTCGTTGTCTTGCGAGGATTAAACGCAACCTTTAGCAAGCAGTGGGCGGTGATAACACGTAGGTACACATATGATCGATGCAGATTATGGTGCAGCATCCCTTTTTGAGTTTGGCGAACAGTTCGCGTTCGTGTGTTCACCTTGCCACCATCAAAGCTTTAGACGAGGCCTGTGTTGCCAAGTTGTGAGTGAGATAGTCCCGAACCACCATTTTATAAAATGGCGACCTCGATGTACCCCGCGGGAATGTATGCTAATAATGTCATTTACATGCTCATGAAAATGCATATATGATAGTTAAGCCGTTAGAGATGCCATACGACTCGATCGAAATTTCTGCGATGACGGAACGTGACATGTTTACATTAATGTGATGTTCACTTGTTTTCCGAATCGCCAGCAAAGGCATTTGAGTCGCTCCTATTGAATGGGGTATTTCGTTTGCTTAGTGAGTCTGTGGTTTATCTGTTTATTCACTGGAAACGTATTATAGCTGATTCAATTTCGTTTCAACTCTATGGCAATCAAGCATAATAGCGCCATTGAAAACATATGCGCTAAGTCCACATGATTTAAATCATGAATTAAATTAGCATTTTCTGCTATTCACATGGGTCTGCCATTCTTCTCTTTTATGATTTTGTGTTTGCATGATTTTTTCGGTAAATATGATTTGTTGTAAATCTCTTAAGTTGTACATTTTCTCGTCTCTAATCGCTCTGTATATAGCAGCTGATGTAGTAGGCTTGCTATTGCATAATAATTCACATGAACTATTCTTTAATAAAAAATTCACAGTTATTCAAGACTAATTTCATGGCCTCAGTGGTATTCCCCTTCATCTAAAATTTAATTTCATGAAATTCTCTGCGTCCTAATTACGTACGGGAGGCATCAATAAATTGATGAGACTACGAATATTCTTACCTTGGCCTTCGTTGGCAAATATTTTATTAGTTATTGATTCACGATATAAATATTTTGGACTCCATTTTAGTGCAATTCCTGCTTCACACCTGCTTATGCATGCTTGTTATTTTATCATTCGCCCAAAGCTCTCAAAGTCTCATTACCAAGGCGTTGGGCATAATGGTAATCGTGGAAACAATGGTCTCAACAACTCTTCAAGTGGCAGAAAGTGTGAGTTTGAAATAAATAAATGAGAGATACATACACCTGCAGGGGTTTTCAGCAAGCGGAAATCATAAAATTTATTCCGGATACTGGTCATGTTTACGGTGAGGTGGTGATTTAATTAGGGCGACTCAACATTTCATATGCGATGGAAGGACGTCATTCTCGCGGCATTGTATTTGCGCTATCCTCTGCAATGAAACGCATTCAGAAGCTGCTCCCCACAGCCCTCGGGCGCGTCAATCGCCCGCAGAATAAGCTCATCCGATAACGGGCTAACCGCTCCGTCAACGTAGGAATGTTTGCCGAGTCGCGGGTAATTTCTCATCGTGCCTCGTTTTCCTTTGAAGTGATTCTTCCGGCGATCTGAAATTAATGCAATCTGGAATCGGCGCTGCACCAACGTTCGCAAACACAATCATTTCCATTCGAATGACCCGCTCATCTGGAAGCAGCAACTTTTGCTAATAGCCGGTCGGACGGTGTTTCTGAACAAGCAGCCGCGCTGGTGAGTGGTGCTTGAGTGATTTGGGCGCCTGTCCTCAGACATGTTGTGATAAGGCTCCCTTGCCACGGCCAACTAAATGCTCCGATGCTTGGCATGCTCTCCCGTGGCATTCATTCGAAGCGTTGGACTGATTGATGATAATATTCATTTACTCGACCGTTTTCGTGTAAAAGATTCCGAACTCCGATGGTGACATCGTATTGGCTTTGGTGCGTAAAGTTGGAGTAGCCTTGGGTATCAAAACTGCAAGTGGAATTTATTACCCTTATCGTGGAGGTGCCATCCGTACAACTAGATCCTCCCAAATCATCGCACGCTTCTTACAACCTGGTGCTGCAATGGAATTTATTAATTCTACTATGTCAAAAACGAACCTGAACTTCAATGATATACTTAATAATAGCAGCCCATTTAACAAACCTGTTTACATAATTGATTACTTACCGTGTTTGAGCTGGAAACTCAATGCGATCGTTCGAGATCTAAAAAGGGGAGGAATAATCAAATATAATTACATGGATTCGACGCGGCCCACAGTGGTCCCAATCGCTAATCTAGCGGGACAAAAGTCAATTTTGCAACTTTTAAAAATAAAGTCACCGTAGGTGTAGCGATATCCGAAATTAAATGCTTCATCATAATTGGTAACTTTTACAACGTTTATATAAGCAATAACAATGTTATGCAGCTGCAAAGTCAAGCGTTGAGATTGCCTACCCTCCGCCTACACCCAGGCGGTGGCTGACTCGCTAGCATTAATACGTGCCTGCTAGATAGCAATAACGCAAAGAACGACAATTTCTAACGGGATCTTATAGCCATTGGTATATAGCATTATTTAGAGTGATTTTTCTTCAAATATAATTGCTTCCAAATACTAGATTTTAAATGGCAATCTCTCAGTCTTTAAAACCTCGTTTTTTATCACCTTCAATTGTTTAAATAGACTTATAAAAAATATATGTCGAGGTAGGATTGCGAAACCTTCAAAGACATGTGGAAACGTCCTTATAGTTATAGATATTTTTATCACATTTTGCGCCTACTTGCGCTTTTTGACAATAATGCCCTTTTTGTTCCATGAAGTTAACAAACGAGAGCCGTTGAGACGCGGGACTGGGGGCATTTCCTCGGACGACGTCTGGAATATCGGAATAAATTACGCTAGAGAAGAAATATTTTTAATTTTTACTATTTTAGTTTTGTACGGTATACATTTTTATTAATATTTATGGCATACTTATTACATGGCTTACAATTTTTTACATTTTTATATCGATAGGGAAATCATGTCGCATTCAGAGAGATTCAAGGTACCGGCGGTGAATCGCATGATTTTGTTATAATTGCTGCGGAAGAAAAGACTATAGATGATTTATTAAATGCGTAAAACTTAAATTAGGATTTGAAAGTTGTAATGAAGATACCTCAAAGGACATCAGGAAAATTGTGATTCTATTTAAAAGTAATTTTGATAAAAAGTGGAAACGGTGCTCCGGAAAATACGACAGATTTTGCTAGATGTGCCCAGTCTCTTTTGAAGGATGTATCGAAAGTAGAACCTTGTTTTGCAAGCCAGATTTCATTGCCAAGCTCTGGGAAAAAAGATGCGGCTGCAATTATAAAAGACAACTGAAAACATACCAAAGAGAGCTACCAACAATAAGAAGGCTTAATATTCTTCACCTCTGATTCCAATACCATATTCATCATTAAAAGCTTTGTACTTTTCCATGGAAAATACCTACTGAGCAAAAGTGCGTAAACATCCGAAGAGAGGCCAACCATAGACGGTGCGATATTTATCCCTCATACAAGATAAATTTGAACTCAAAGTTGTCTTGCTATCCCCCATCACAAGAACTGACCATTACTGATACTTCGGCCGAGGTCAAATTACTGGCTCTAGTGAATACCACTATTTTGGCTCAGAAAGATGTCGTCGCCGCTTTCCTTCGGTCTGGTAATGAATTCAAACTAACGATGATATTTAAGTGGGGTTAAGATGGGAGTAGTGGGCACAAGCAACATAAGCAAAGATTTGTATTTCGGAAGGAATCAGGTCCAGTGGACGATTCCTATATGTTTTCCATGTCTATTTTGCCTCTTCAGCTAAAATCAAATGATAAAAACAACATCTTATGGCAGAATGCCTGGCCATCTTCGATCAGGTATTGTAGACCCATTAAATTATTTCTGGAAGATGAAAGTTAGGAGATAACTGTGAAAGAAGTGCAAAAGATAGAGGCGCAGATGTCTCTACTGATGCCCTTGGTCATCGAAATAAACGGGAAGAAATTGTACATTATATCAGAATTTTGACGTTAAAAGAATCCTGACATTTCATCAGGCATTACTGGAGTAGAGGTGGAATTATTTCAATGGTTTGGAGCAATTCTTAGCGCACTTTCCTGTGGTTTCTTCATAAGTACAAGTGAATTTGAGAAGTATGCTAAAAAACAGAAAAAATATACGTGCGTCATACTCATGGTAGTATATGCCTTTCACGGTACATGAAATCTAATTTATGAGACAAAAGTGATTGATTGCCCCCATTGAATTGCATTTAGTTCCCATTGGAATGCATTCCAAAGAGGCCCAAGAAGCAAGGAATAAGCATATTCGGAAATTCAAAGAAAATCACGCGCTAAAATACTCAAGAAAGGACACAATGAGAGATGTTTTTAACCTACTATTAGTCACATCTGATCCTTATTGTTCCAGTATTAATTCGTTGCACCCAAGGCATTGTTATTCCCTCTTGATGTATGTCAGACAGTTTCTCAGGGAACCAATATTACCTGTACCTAATGAAATGAGCAATGTTAAAGAGATGGAGGATATGGAGTCGGTAAATTTCGGAGATGAAGGGAATTGGGAGAGTAATAATGATGAAGGTGACTAATATTACGCAGTTCACATTCTATGAAAAACTATTTTATGTGTAAATCCTGTGTTTAGGAGTATATTTTTGGCGTAATTAGTTCATTAAATTAAGAAAAGCGCATTACTATAGATTTTTTAATGATTTTCTGCATATTTTTCTGAGTGTTGATTAAGACGAATTTATTTTGTAAATTTAATTTTAATTTTTTTAAATTTAATTATAAAAACCACCTTGAAAAGACCTATGACAGTGTTATTTTGTGTTTTTGTCTATGATTTGGCAATTCGGAATGTTTTCACGACAAAAGCTCTAAGTTTTTTGGGAAAAATAATTTTGTCCCGCTAGATTCGCAATTGGGACCACTGTGCGGCCGTGCGTTTGATCGTCTCGGTGACGAAGTGAACGCATCGCAGTACACAGTGAAAGTGATCTTGACCCCTTAATATAAGATATGCGCTCTCGTTTACCACCGACAGTCAAATCTATAAACAGTGAAATCGTCGTGTGCCTAGATAACTGGCAATCCTTATCATTCTGTCATCCTAAGTCACATGTATTCCGGTACCATTTTTTCCTCCGGCATAGCCGATTTAACGTGTTAAATTGGATAATTGGTTAAAGCCCACTGTTACTAATAATATGATTGAGCTCACCTCCTACTGCTTATCTTATATCATTAATTATAGACCTCCTAATTTTATATCCATTACTTGATATTTAACATGCTTACATGATATGTAGTCCATTTATTAAATGTTTTAATAGTTAGTGCCCTAAATGCTGATATGTTACGATAAAAGTATTATTCTTAGAGCCGTTAGAGATGCCGAACTTTATATATAGCTAAAACATTTATCTTGTCTCATTACAACCTACTCATCACACTGAAAACAGTCGTACTCTACTTGACATCTCTTTAGTAGATTCTCCAAAAAAAGTTTTATAATTTACTCAGTCTCCTGTGCCCTTTCTTTCCATGCTGAGTAACATAAAACGTTCTTACAATTTAACATTTCTTGTACGATTTCACCTAATATTGTTTACCACGATGTGAAAAATTTGATACAGTGAAGTTCCAAGCTGTTATTGAATGGCAACCTTTACTTAGTTCCAACTCTATCGATTCTAAATTGGGATTTTTTAATTTCAAATTTCTGGACAGTTTAAATCTTCATGCCCCCTGGTGAACACATAAACCCCGCCGCCCCATGGCTGACAAATGGCCTAAAAAATGATGGAATGAGGCAAATTACGTAGTATTTTCATAAGCGCCAAAAGCCCGCTGCCTGAGTCTCCTTGGGTTATCAGCCGGGTCAAGATGCCCATTGCTGCCAACGTCTCCATTGCATTCTCTGTCATCGTCGTCAGGGCGAGTGGTGGACCGGGTTTGGCGGTAACGGAATGCCCGCAGCCTCTATTCCAACTAGCGGTTGGTGATGGGCCCAGTCTGTCGTTTCAGCCGTGTCGATCATCGTTCACCATTCACTCGTGTGAGCCAATCGCGAATCGTTGGTCAATAAAGATCGATGTGGTTCACTATCCATGTCATTCACTACCAATATCGGTGTCAGCCTTTGTCAATAACGGCCGATGTCAGTAACGAACGATGTCAATTGCTAAATGTTTCGAGTGATCGGCCTCTATCCTCTGATGCCAACGGCCAACAAGATCGCGTCGTTCATCAGTCGATCAAGCACGGCATCTCGATCGCTCGAGGTTGACAGTCGAATGGGGCCGCATGTTTCTTGAATGCTTTAAAAGTTTTTCAATTCAACTCTTTTGCCTGAATTTCCCCATTATCTCTTTGGCCCCTTTTTCTGCACACTCCCGATCCTCTCTGCCTTGTACAGTGAAAAGAGAAAAAACCACGAAGCGTATTGAAAATTCCCTCTTCTGGTATTAACCCAAGAATAACATGTCATCAGAAAGGTAACCGATTTTCTCGCGGGCCAACGGCGGAAACACCTCTTTTGGGAAACGTTTTACTCCGTGGACCCTATACATAAACCTTCGAAGATGATAATTTTTTTAATCGTACATGTTTTTTTGGGCTGAGTTTATTTTGTGTGCTTTAATTTTTTTTGCATTTTTCATAGCCCAAGAATTTTCTGGGTAAGTATATAGAGTATGCCCTTTTGAAAATTTGCCTGTATAACAACCTTACTTTGGTATTTTCTCATGGTAAAGGGGAATGTTATAAAGTTATGCTCTTTATATTGTAATGAAAAATTTTAGTTGAAAACCCACGATTTAATAAAGTCGTTCGCGCAATAAGACAACCCGACCGATTAAAAGGGAGATGCGTGTTCTTTTAACGTATTAACGTCGGCAATTATTAAAAAACTAAACATACAGAAGAGTATCGCTTCTCCCTGTATAAATTGCTGACTCATTGTCGTGTGAATCCTCTTGAGGTGCGATGTCTCTTTTCTGTATCGGACTTCTAATGGTGTATCGCTCTCATCTTGGACCCAGTTCCATAAAGCTGTTTGGTTTTCCGGCGCACCGGTTCGGAGATCAATTTTCCTCGAAATCGGCGGGCCAGTCTCCTTGGGTAAAAATAGATGCACTGGTTCGAATCGTCGCACCAGTTTTTATCCTCAACAAGTTTCTGACTGTTCAGACGAGACGTATACATCGAAATTCTCATTTTTTTGTCTCCAATGGCTCGCTACTCACACGTTCAGTGATTATATTCCGATTAATTTGATTTTATTACGTCGCGCTAGTTGAACACCTCATTAGGAAGAAGAACGGTTCAGGGGACTGGACCGGTGTACCGTAGTCGAGAACGGTTTCGTTTAGAATCGTGAATCGGTTCAGGATTTTCTGATCCGCACAGCTTTTCCTGGGCTTCCGTGGAAGATCCATGACCTCTCCCCTGAGCTGATCGTTCTTTGGATTTCATCTCAATCTCTCCTTTTCTTTCTCCATCGTGCGCGTGTTTAACCTCCAACCGAAACTCAATCCTCTCTCGCCTCAGGGCTCCATCACGCGCGATGCGCCTTCAAAATCCAAATTGGAATCGCCCTCTTGCAGGCGGTTCGTTTGAGGTCGCGCGCGCCTCTGAGGCCTTTCTGAGGAAATGGACTTTCGTGGGGGTTTTGGTCATTGGCTGGCAGGGGGTGCCGGGCAGGGGCCAGGTGGGGGAGCAGTGGCTAAAGTCCAGAAAAGCCACGTTTGCCGCCACCGCTTGCCCTTCCGCCCCGCTGAATGCCTCCACCCTCCTCCCGGCGCGCTGAAATGTCAGTCCGAGACACGAAGGCAGCAATGTAAAATTCCCGGGTATACATACCTGGAGTTAAATAACGTAGTTATATCCGCGAGCAAATATGAATGTAGAAATACCACCGTATATACGTCTTACATCAATGGTTGCCTATCGCATCAAGCTTGTGGACCTCGCCTGATTAAAATAGCTCATGGGCGTGATCGTATATTGAAATTAGCGAGACTACGAGGGTAGCGAATATTGATTGGTATTTTCTCGAGATATTTGCACTATATTATGGTTAGGGGTCTTGACCAAGGTTATATGGAGCATCAGTTCATATCCTTGTTCTAATGAGCATAAGATGTATTGGTAAATGTGATTCGCGCCGCGTGAAATATTTTATTGAGGGCAGCAAGGGGGTTGCCGACTCCTGGCTAATGTGATAATTATGACCCAAAATGGACTTATCCCCTAAATGCAACTGCAGAAGGTTAATTAAAGAGGGTTGAATGATTGGGTTTATTCCTCGAGGCTGATGTCTGCTGCAGAGTCAGTGAAAGGTTTTTAACATGCAGGAGCTGAAAATTTTTAGGGCACCCAATTCGTGTTAATTCACTCTAATAAGCCTTCAAAAATTTTTGGATAGTACACAAGTACTGATACCCTGGTTATGCTCATTTACCCAGACCAAGAGTAAGCGTCCGTAGCCTTAGTTGCCAATTTTCGTGTTTAGCTGGTTTATAGAATCTTTATAAACGTATCATAATCGCTACCTCTGTTACAGGCACTCTACCGTCGGCCATTGGTTAGCCATCGCTGATTGATAATGAACTGGTAATTGGCAATCATCCAGCCAGTGAATACTCGCCTATGATGCGTTTCGAAGTATTCCATGCTGGCCTTCCTTCATTAGGTGGGTTAGGATAGAGGATGTTAAAATGTGATGCGTAAAAAATAAATTTCACATTTTAGGTATTCCCAGTGGGTAACTGAATTACATTAGAAAATTGCATTGTATTTGCCTGCAAGTGATGGAAAATTCTCACCAAATCGACCTATAAAGAATGAGTCTAAACCAGAATAGCTTGCTGGGACTACACGCATGTCTTCAATGCCTTTTTTTGTTTGCCTATTGTAGTGGAGGGCAAATAGCTGGAGGGCGTTTCCGAATGAAGGGGGGGGGGGGGCAGGAAGCAGGGGGTTGGAGAGTCCCCGTGAGCCATCCTTGTGGATTTTTCCCCTCCATGTTTGCCGATCCAAATTCCACTGCCCTCTGGAGGTCTTCGCAAGTTATTTCTGCTCCTGTTCATCTGCATGCTACAGTTCGTATATTTGGGGGGGTGTTTGAACCCCTGGATCCTCCGTCCGTCCTTATCATCCCAGAGCACTTCTACTTGAGTGCAGCCTCGACCGCTTTCGAAATTTTCCCGAGTTGCCTGTTGCGACCCAGTCGGCCGTTCCGCATGATATCACGTAGGGGTTGGCCCGAGAGAGGAGTATATTCCGCGTCCGGCGTCCAGGTGCGTTGGTTGGGTGGGCACTTTAAACGAAGAGAAGTAATTTGTATTCAACGGCTGGATAATCCTTTGAGGGCCAGCAGAGATTGGCCTCTGGTCTCTTATCACCATCCCCAATCACGTCTCATCTCTTTGGATATTTGGACCGTAGGTTGGCCCTCTATGGCATAGGCAACTGCGATTGAATTACAATGTTGTTTATTTAGTGTTATGAAAATGCAAGTACAGATACTTGTGGTGGGATAATTGGCCGTCGTACTATCATCAACTTATCCGTCTAAAATGCGCCCCCCCTTCAATACTTCATTGAGATATTTTGGATATAGATTAATAATTGCAAACTTGTTTTGTTTCTCTTACGATTTAACGACTGAATCAAGTAATAATGTTTTCTTTCTTCTCTTAATATATTCATTCTTTCGAGTTTATAATTTGATTACAGGATTTCTCTTATCATTGCTAGAGAGAAATGTAAATTATAATTAGCTGATTTTTAAAAAACTTTTAGGGCTCAATAATTGCATTTTATTTTTAGGAATATCAGAATCACGTAAAGTTAGCAGTTTTATTTATCTATTACATACAATATTGCATCCACTCATTTTGTTGATATGTGAATTAAATATTTATTAGTAAATATTTGTAAATTATAAAGCTGAAATGCATTCTATGATGCTTAAATATCTAGAAAGACAGTTGTAAATTCACCTTCGTCTTGTATAATATTTTTGGATACGTTTTAAGTCCATTTTATCATACTATATTTGAGTAGGGAAATTAGATCTTAATTCACATTTTAAAAGAATTACATAGCTAGTTTTTCGTGGATTTTTATTGGTTCATCTAGCTAAGATTTGCATGTTTCTACGAATATCTCAAAATTACATCTATCTCTTGAGTGTTCAGAGGAGAATGATATTTCCTTCAGTTGTTGTTGAATTTAAACCGTAGAATTGTGGAGTGATATAACATATATATCCCCAAAGTACGCCTACCGTATATTTTCTTCTTCGAAAAATACGGCTGCGTTTGGGGTACACCAAATCTTGGCCCTCCCTCCGGCCAAATCCGTGTGCACTGTGAGTCAGCTAACTAGCTCTCAGCGGAAGCTCTCTCCGTTCCTTCTTCATACACTCCCGTCTTCCCTTTTTCTCTTCCTCTCTGCCAACCACTTTGCGTTTACGACGTACCGTACGATGCCTGAAAATTCGATTACGTGGACGGCGAGGCGAAAAAAATGGGAATGCTGGTAAACTGTGGTAATAATGGCCCCCCCTGTTATCATCCCCCCTCTTCAACCCGCCCAGCGAGTGTTTCTTCCGCTCACCCATCCATCCATTGTAAAGAGGAAGTGGGGGGTGGGCGGAGCTGAAGGAGATCCATGCATGAAATCGGCGCCTGGGGGCCCACTGCTGATATTCAAACCTTATTCCCCACCTACCGTCCCTAATCCACACGGCTACCGCGGAGCCGTAAAATAGATTTTCTTCTGTTTTCCTCCTCCTATCGTTGTGCTTGACTTTGGACCCTGAGAATTCCTAACCGCCTCTTTCGAAATATCAGTGTCAACTCTCAAAGTGTTTTACCTGCCCCTGCACCCTCTCGGATTCTAAAGGTGTTTGCCTTGATAAAAATGTGCCCTGCTCGAGAGGATTAGACAGGTATTATGGGTTAAATTTTGAACGTTTCTAAGGTATTTGAACATATCATTAATCGTTGCACAATACTTATGATGATGTATTGCAAATATTATCACATTTCGGTTTGGTGTCTCTTTCCCCGTAGAATGAACTAAACACTCCGTCTCGCAGCTTCGAATATAAATAATTGCGTCAGACTTAATCTGGAGGAATTTGGTGGTAAGCTTAAACTTACTAAAAATTTTCTGCAAGCAACTTTATTTATACGATCGGTTTCAATGCATGCCTTAATATCGTCAGGAGCAAGGTGTGATGCGAAACGTATTGAAACCGGTTCTGTGAATGAAATAGTTTGTGGAAAATTGTCAGCAAGTTTTTTAAGTAATAGAAGGGGGAGTGACTAAGTGGAAATCCTTCATCGTAGGAGTTCAAGGAATAAAAACTTTGCTTTTTACAAATGGTGATTTATTTTTTTCGAGCATGGTTTTCTGCTTGGAGATATATATATATATATATATACCTCATTATATCAGTAGATGTAACTACGTTACGAAACCCGAGTCGTGTCCATATTAATATAATAGTGAACCTTAAAAATTTTTATTCATTTATTTCCAATATGGAGAGGTTTCACAAAGTAAAGCCCGAAGTTATCACTTTTATGGTTTTCTGCGTTACAAGGTACCCCCACCGTTTACCAGCGTAACATTTTCTATGCTTCATTGTAAAGAAACCACGGTCGGACATAATAAAAATATATTACCTTTCTTTGTACTCTTTCAACTCCTAAGGTAAGTTTTAATTTACATTTCCTACCTTCGAATAAGGGTTTTGTATTATTTTTGATGTTTAATATCAGAGCTGCATTTGAAATCATTGTACTGAGATAATTTTCCAGGATATTCCGAATTGCCTGTGAGAGAAATTTCATTATTACCGCAGCTGCGCATTGCTTTGTGAGTCCTTTCAAAGCTAATTTATACCCCATTATCATGGCCATCTAGTGTTTATTTTTTTATTGGGCGATGGAAGCTATTTTATATGATTTACAAACGGAGGTGGAAGCCAACGAGTTGATAAGCTCCTCTGAGCGGTCGATGATACAAAGTGCAATCTCTGTGAAAAAAAGGATGAGACGTATGAACTTTAATTTCAGCGATGTCTCACAAGTTCTCAAAAATTTCTGAAAAGTTTTGCATTTCAAGTCCCTATTTGTGCCCGATCGAGAGCGCGTTTGGTTGCTTTTATGTGGCAAGTTCTACTCATGCGAATCGAGGAAGAATTGTGCAGTTACCCTTTTTGCTACTCATGACATGCATAAGCCCTATCTGTACGTGAAGTTCATGCGGACAAAGCCATGTTCAATGGAAGGGTTGCCGGGAAAAGCGAATCCAAGGGAAGCAAATTGGGGCAAAAAAGAATTCTGTGTGCCAGTGGCGATGAAGAGGAAAGCACATAGAGGGGTATTAGCTGGTCTTAACGCGTGTTTTGTTGTTTAATTACTTTTTCCTCTTCTTTGTGGAGTTTCAGCATAAGCACATGAAGATGCAAATCCTGCCCAGGGAATAAAAAAAATCGCTTCTTTTTCCGCACCTCGTTTGCATTTTAAATACTTTTCTTGTTTTTTATTCCAGGTTTTTCATTCTTCCACTAGTATCATTTTTAATTCAATCAGAGAGCGGACCAATTACAAAGCAAGCTTAACAATTTGCTGCTTTGATCTCTGATAGGATCATTGTGGCTTTATTTTCATGGTAGTTAGTAGGTGTATTTATACAATCTATTCCGTTCAAAAGGTTACTGTAGTATTTATTTCTATGGATCGATTAGGCGATTTAAAGAATATTCATCCTTAATTATGTTTTTATCTAAATTAGTGTTATTGTTTTAATAAGGATGGACATTTGGGGTTGGATACATGCTAAAAAAATGTTTCCTAAGGCATTTCTTTCATAGCTTTGAAGTATTTTCCTAAATATGAAATGAAAATTAAAATAATTTAAAAAGTCCTTGCAGAACCGCGTAACTGAGGAGAATTCTCCTTCAGCTCTTCTTCTTTTTGGTTTCTCCATTCAGAAGAAGGCTAATTCGCTAAGAGCTTTCGAGGAGTTATTTTTAAATATTCGGGTTTATCCTGAGAGATTTTCCTGCCATGTTTTTGGATGTTAGATAATTTTCAGGTGATTTGGAACTTGAGGGAAAAAAATTCCATGTCTTCCTTCAATCCATCTCTGTCCGAGGAAAAAGACTCGCGGAAGAGAATCCCCCGCTCCTCCAGGAATCCTAAACACTAGGCAGCAGCGCCTTTTTTTCCTCTCAAGAGACCCCCCACAGGCATCGCCGCTCGCTCGAGCAGTTTCTTAATCTAACTCGCAAAAGTTTTGCCGGGGATAAAGGCCCCTGGCCTGAGCCGCGCCACGAAATTGTTTTCATCGGCGAATTACACCGGGCTGAGGAGACGGCGATGTGGATTCTGGTACTTAGGAGTGGACCCCGAGGCTCTATATAAACCCTACTGCCGTCTCCATCCGTCCAGCCATCTTTGATCTCGACGTCGGCTTGAGCCGAACATAAGGTAACGCTAGCTCATTAAGGACGAATGCATGATTCTAAATAGAGTAGCAATATTTGATAATCGTAAATGTCACTCGAGAAATAGTGGTACTGCACGCGATATCCTTGTGTTAAATTTTGCGTTTTGGTATGCACGTAAGAAAATTGGAACCCCAAGTTCATGTACTTCGTTGTGAAATTTAAAGTAGTTATATTCCATATAATTGATTTAATGGAATGTGATGAACTGGGGTATATGAGACGGTTTATCTTGTTGCAAAGTTTAGGATGAAAGTGAGTTTACGTCTCATCACTGAGTGTGCTTATCGTGCATATTAAGGAACGAAAACGTAATTCAATCATCACCTTCCAATTCCAGGGATTACAAGTCTGATATTTACATTTTGACTTAACTGGCAGTGTTCAAACGTCACCTATTAACTCACGTAGGAACTCTCCTCAAATTCAACCAATATGTTTAAACCTTAATGTCATTTTAGGAAAATTTTAAAAGAAACTTGAAAATTAGATACTGATCTGACCTGAATGTCGATCTCAAGGTTTTTGTCCGACATAATTTGCGGAGAATGTGTTGCAAAATCAGTTGATTGATCGACAAAATCTGCTGGAGTGATTGTTGACTGATAAATAATCTCATTTGATTACTGCTTGCTCATGGCAGTGATTTTGACTGGTGCCACTTGTAAAGACGGAATATCTTCAATGAGTGAGCGGGAAGTTGGGCAAAGTGGGTTTTCATGCACCACATAGTGGCGGTGCATCTCTTCCATAACCGAGAACGCAAACACGCGTGCAGTCACGCCAGCTTCGCAGAATTCCACTTCGTAGGCCTGCCCCCCCCCCCCTCACCAGGGAACTGTACCTTGCGGGGCCAACAGTTTGCCATGCAGATGCAGCTGCATTACTCGCTTACGTGACTTCCCCGAGGCGCCGTCAGCAGGGACGTGCTTTATGCGGTGGTGGTTCTGGGGGTGGCCCCCGGGGGTTCAAGCCCCCCTCTCTCAGTGGGCGCCTAACACTCCCCCGTCGTCATAGCAAACCATCCCTCTCTCGCTGTGTGGTTGGAATAGAACGGTGGGGGCGAGAGGGAATGATGACATGGTAGGGGGGGTTGTTTGGACCCCCAAAGTGCCCTTCTCCCCCACCAGACGCCTGCACGGGCGCTTTTACGATTTGTACACCCTAAATAGTGCACTGGACCTGTCGTGTGAGCCCTAGGCAAGGGTCTGTAGCGAGACGAGTTCCTTTCAGCTATGTGTGAAACTCAAGCAAAATGCTTGTACATAGATGGACGACGACGCGGTGCAGAGAAGGAATGATCCCCCAAAACAAATGGAATTCACCTCGACGCGAATGGATCCAGGCAGATGATCGGAGCATCAACATACCGAGATTACACTTTTCATAATTTTTTTCGGCGTGGAGTTAATGCAGCCAATTCTCTCCCGATGCAGCCCAATGTGTTGGCCGAGAGATGGCTCTGAGCACGGTTCCCGCCAACAGCGCAGAAAAACACGGAAGAGAAAATTACAGATTGACACATTCCACAAGTGCAGTAGGATAGATATAAAAAATGCGTTTCGAGGAATACCGATCCCAACAAGAAGAAATCAACCATTATGGTCTCGTGTATAGATAAATTATAGACTGCAGACTTGTGGGGAGGATCGTGGGTTGAGCGATAGGATTACTAATGAGTCCCGATTTCCGGGAGTAAGGTAATGATTCGCCCATATCATGATTTTTTTGTATTAGAAATTCTCATTTCTCCAAAACGTTTTGGAGCTAAAATCCTGGAGGATACTAAGTAACGTGGTAGGAGTGGAGGGATTTTTTGTAGAAACAGGCGCACAACGGTCCCGCTAGATTTGCCCGATCTATACTGAAGAGTTGATTGACAAGTTGAAACAATGTTTAAAATGATAATAAACGATGAATTCATGATACCGCACGAGAGTGATGGCCATGAATCGCATTCAAACGGTACTAGAAGTTTCTTTCACTTCTTCCATCTCTAACACCAACATCACTTTCCTAGATGTGGACATTCTTCTTTCCGAAAATAAGAAATTCAAGACATCTGTCCACATCAAAGCCACCAACAGACAGCAATACCTCCACTATGACAGTTGCCACCCACCACATACCAAACGTTCAATCCCTTTTTCTCTCTCCGTCCGTGGTCACAAAATCTGCAACAACCCCGAAGACCTTGAGAAGTTCCTTTCCAATCTACACACTTCTCTTCTACGCCGCGGGTATCCCAATAAACTGTTAATCAACAAAATTAGAAAAAAACCCTACAGGTCCAATAAACCCCGTGCCGAAAAGAATTTCTCTCCATCTCTTCTCACCACTTACTTCCCCGGTGCTCATGCCTTACAGGACATCCTGAAGGACTTGTACCCCATTCTCTCCAACCACAAATCCACCTCACAAATTTTCCCCTCTCTTCCACGGATCACGTATAAGAGACCACCTAACCTCAGCACCATCTTCAAAGCCACCCGCCCCCTTCAAAAATTGAATTCAGTCCCCACTACCCCACCCTCGCCGTACAACCGTCCTAGATGTAAAACCTGTAAAATTTTCTCTCCACCCCCAGCCTCTTTCCTCTCCAAACTTAAATTCCTCCCGATATCTCCTTCCACCACCTGTACCTCCACCAACATCATATACCTCCTTCAATGCAACTTCTGCCCCGCTTTTTATATAGGCCAATGCTCCACCCCCCTCAACCTAAGAATAAATAATCACCGCGCCTCCTGTTGTCCGTCGTCTCCACACGCATCTCTCCCGGTCCCCACACATTGTTTTTCGCATGGTTCCATCTTTAATCTATGTTTCAAAGTTTCTATCATTGCCTCCCTGTCACCCACTGACTCGCCCCTCAATCTCCACACCCTCGAATTGGCATGCATCTGGCGTTTGCAAGCCAACAAGCACCCTGGTCTGAATGTATCTTGTTGAGTTAGCCCCGCCCCAATACACCCCTCCCCTCTTCCCCCCACCTTTCCCCTTTTTCCAACACACTCCATTTTCCAACACACTCCCTCCCCACTCAATCTCTCATTGACTGATGAAGCGGCTACAACCGCGGAAGTCTTTCAGTTTTATTTTTCGTGTGAATGTTTTCTTCCTTTTTCTTTTCGTGTCTATGTTTAGTGACTGTGTTTTCGAACATTCATATTATGTGCAACTACATATAAATTATATATATATATACATATAAATTCAGTGGTAAGGAAAGAAAGGGATAGGAACATGGAACAGAAAAAGGACGAGGATAATGGTGCTATGGTAGATGGAAAATGCCAGAAATCAGAGGGTAAAAATGCGGCCTGACTGGGACTCGAACCCAGAACCTCCTGGTTGCCGGCCAGGTGCTCTACCAGTTGCGCAGGTTTTTTATGTTATTTATGTTTTTTATATATCGGTCAGTTTCCTTTCTTCATTTCGTCTCCCACGGATACGACCAGCTGCAGACTTCCACCGCCGTTCTGAGTCGGGCCACACTAACCCAAAATTCTGTTCCAGAACTAAATTCTCATTTACAAGGCATTGTCTTCTTGATTTATTGTAAAATTTGAGCAGCTGATTTTAGTTCAATTAACATTAATTCGGTTACCTTCTAACTCTCAGTGCAGGTTTTCAATGTTGTCCAGTGACGGGAATAATTTAGACAGCTCCATTCAGAGTTTAATTTTATAAGGAACGAAACTTTTAGTATTTTTCAGTTTCATCGGTAACTTTGTTGATTGCAAGCGTTGATATCGCTGTTAAAAATCAAAAATTTTAATGTAAAAGTTAATTTAAAAATAGGTTGTCAAAGCTAAATTCCAGATATCTACCACAGTTAAATATCCAAAACATATAATTTTTCTCCTTTTACCTACATATATGAGTAGGATTAAAAAAAAATATTTTGACAACAGCGTCGTCAGATAAGTACTCTTCGTTAAATGACTCAATTACAACGTCTTCAGTAGGTGTAACTGAGACTGGATGTGCTGATTTTCATTCTGGTGGGAAGTGACGCTATACCAACGGTGAAGTCCAAACGAATAGTATCTTGCCCTATTCTGTGGCTTCATCCCCGTTAACCTGCTGGGGATGAACGTTTCTAAATCAAAGACCTTAAAATCGTTCCATTTCGTGAGGGTAATTACCTATAAGGAATAATATTCAGGGTGCACTGGTGTCATTCCTTTCTCGTGTTTAGTGCTGCGAGAGATGAGCTCTTTTTACTCCACCATTCGTTTCTTCTGCTGAGGACGTCATCAAGAGACTTAATTACATATATCCGTATTTACCTGGACTGACCGTTGGAACTGATCATTGTTCTAGAGTAATTGAAAAATGAAAAGTAAAACCCAGGATATAGAAAAAAGAAAATATGTCAAGTGGTGATTGCCGCACCTATTGACATTGAGCAATCCGTTTCGAAAGCTTTACACTTCACTATTTCTAGCCTCTCAGCAATAATCACAGTGGCTATCATTCTCCTCCTTCCGTTTCCAGTTCCTTATCTCTCCTCTCTCCACCTCCTAGCAACCTTCATTCTTTCCTTAGCCTGACACACACTTCTTCGGTGGACCTTCCTCTTCTTCCCACACCAATCTTCAACCCCGTGAAACTTCTCCCATTTCTCTGTAATAGCGTGCATTGGTACACTGAGGGATGAGAGAGGATTCTGTACCGTGAAACAAACACCTCGCCGTTCGTTTCTCGCCGCCCTCCTGCACGCTAAGTCAAACACCAAAAGGTTGTTAACGACCGCTTTCAAATGGAAGACCTATTCCTCGCAGAGTTCTTAAAGGCCGTCGCCATCGAATGAAAAAGTGTTATTTCGATATGCGCCTGCTCCTCTTCCTTACCCTTCGTCAGTCAATACTTTTCGCATGTCTGACTAGGGTTTTTTTTTCTCGTGGAGTCTGGTTTCTCCTACTCTGCTTCCCTCATTCGTAAAGGCAGCCAACAACAGGGGCGAGCATTGTGCCATTTCGATCGTGTGGCATCGGTCCCCAATACGACCGCCTCATCGGAGGCCTCCAGCTTCTTAAGTTCCCGTTGTTCCATTCCTCGGCAATACGGAGACTCTCCTCCTGGACTGACTCCTAATCAATACCTTCCAGACGGGATCGCGATCTAGTGGCAAGGAAGCGCCTATCATTGCTTCCGTCCACGCATCGTGAGAGGAATACAATGTCACTTAGGAACATCACCATGGTAAATTTCTAAAATAGCTATATTAAACTTTCTACACTCATTCACCAGATGTATTCACTTATCAACTGCATAAGCCGTCGTTTACTTTCTGATAAGACTAAAAAACTACACCTTAAAACTATCAGATCCAGCATGAAATATAAGCACTTGTGTTAGTGATAAATTGTTTGCCATTCAACCACTCCAAAAGAAATGGATTGAGGAAAAGAGGATGAATGCTTGCAAAAACAAAGAGAGCAGAGCAGCGCCGTGCAGGCGTTGAATGAAACAGCAAGTGCTCAAGAAATAACGAGGCACTAACAAAGGAGGGACATTCTGCCCATTGACTTAACCTATTAAATGAAATGTAAAGATGAACTTAAATGTTTCATTATGCAGTCAGCCTTTTCCTAGAGTTCAAGGGTTAAATAGACAGGTATTATCGATAACCTTTGACTTGAATCTTTGAAAAAATTGATGACACATTTAAACTAAAATTGGTTCCCAAATGGTTGAGATTACTAGTTTTTCCCTCGAATAAAATTATTTCATCAAGAAACTGTCTTTGACGCCATAGGATAATGTTTTAAGAGAATCAGTTTAACACTAGCATCATCAATGACAGAGGTAATGTTTCAAATCAAGAATCGCTGAGTTGAATTACCAATAAGGTAGGAAATTCTGTTTTTTGCCTCGAATTTTTTAAAAACTTTTTATCAGAGCGTCACCGAAAACAGCGCATTATAATGAAAACCCGACCATAAAAAGCAATAGCAAATCCTGTAGCTATGTCTAAAGACCACTAAAAGCCAAGTCATTTCGCCTACAAACTAAACTTCTCTTAAGAATCGCTTTATTAAAATAATCCTGGCACGGATCACGGACCTAGATGCTTTCTCGACGCGATTCACTCACAATTCAGAGAACCCAGCCAATACAGCCTCCCCTCTGCACGTTGCCACCTTCATTTCCTCCTCGCCGGGTGCTGTCTCTGCTTCAATCTAGCGAGGCAGCAGATGTTTGATATTCGCGAAGACGCCCTCCACCCCGGTGCCGTCATCCTCTGCCTCGTCGTTTCTTTCTCGGAAATTTACATCCATCCTTTGTTCCATATTTTATTGGGCGCCGTAGCCTCATTAAGCTGTGGCAGAGTTATAATAATAAGTTTCTTGGCAAACTATATTCTGCCAAGAAAATTTATACCTTGAGAGGCTTCCGTATGGCACATTAAAATATCCCAAAAGATAAAGCCGACTAAATTCACGCTAAAAATCAATATATCTGCTGAACCATAGCATAAACATAAATTGTTCAGGCTAATTTAATATAGAAAAACGACGTGTTAATTCTATTAGCAGAAAACACGACAATGAGAAGGAGAGGAGGAAATTTTTACGCCTATCAAAGCTGTATACGAAAATGGGAGGAAGTAACTAGTCCAGCCCTTAACTGGAACAGAAATCACATCGGAACAATCAGGATACTAAAATGATGCTTCACTAGACAAAATGTCTGATTAACTATTATTTTTAATAAACAATTTTCTTCTGAAGTATAAATTTAGCAATCCATTCATTAGCTATTAGTAATGTCAAAATGTGAGCACAACGCCTATCAACTTCCGCATCTATAAATTAAGTAAGTTCCAAATAAGTGTAATAGATGTGGTCGTGGCACCAATGATGGCAATTTTAATTTTCACCCAGCACAAGATAATCAAGTAGATTCACTGCTGTGTTTTAGCGCAATAGAATATTGACGAATGTTACTGTTTGTCGGCGCAATAATCCACTTCCGGATTGTTGTTGAATGCTACTCGTTTCAGGATCACAGGAGCACTGCGTCAGCAGAATCGATCAATTTCATTGTATTTTGCTCGCTCTTGTTTTGTTTGATGGGCACAAACTCGTTGCGTTCTAAGCCCATACGCTTCATCTTCAGTCACCATTAAATGCAATTCTGCCACACCAATACGACACTATTATAATTATCTGTCTCTCGCTGATAATTAGTATGGTTAAAACGTATCTCGTCGCACATTTGGTTGAATTCGGCGACGAAATTGGTCGCCTTGGAATAGTAAATAATCAAACAAAAGAAAGTTTTCGCGCATTTAGTGGTGATTAGTTTTGCTCTGTCAAAATACAAATGATCATTTGATCATAAACGAAATTAGCTTAAGTATGAGAAGAAAGTTTACGCGCACTGAATTTTTGGCAAAATAATAATAGATGAATTTTTAACGGTTACAACAAAGGGCTTATTTCGTGAATAAACTTAGAAAGAGATGTAAAGTAAGCCAAAAAAGCTAAAATTTCAGCATTTTCATGAATTATTTTTTTAATTCACCGTTAATCACTTGAAAAACTAAAATCGATTGCAAAAATAAAAATTTGTATTTATTTTCTTTCCAATGGTATATGCTGACATTATATGTGAAAATTATCCCTAATTTAAATATGCAAAAGAAATAAATATCTGCAGTCATTAATAACGAACTTTACATTTACATCTTGTGTAAAAGATTCAGGGCCCATTTCAGTGCATATAATATAATCATAGCATATTCACCTTTTAAACTTTCCCAGGACTTTCACAAATATTTTGAAACCAAAATTAGCCAAATCGGTCAGGCCGTTCTCGAATTTTAGCGAGATAGATACGCCTAACTTTCTGAATGTCTGAAAATCTAAATTTGAATGCCTCAATGAGTGCGTGAGTTTCGCAGCGGGGGACGTAAAGCGCAAAACGGATGATCGATTCAAATGATAAACAGCGTCCTAACAGTCCAGAAAGCTCCGGCGGAAAGCTTAAATGGCGGCGCCAAAACGGAACGGAGATTACAACCGAGGTTTACACTAAATCCCTCGCGACCGGAGTCAAGCAGAGGAGGGGGGAGCAGCGCAAAACGGGCGAGGACAGAGGGAGAAACAGTGGGTATTCCATTCCATTGCAGCCGCGACGACTAAAGGACGTAAATCAATGTGGTAGCAGTCCGCCGGGAATGGGGAGCATTGCATTAATGAGGAACCTTTAAGGTGGAGATAAGCCATTAAATAAACGGAATTATGGTTTCTTGGCGGAGAGGTAGGGAAGGCCGTGTTTACCGCGGCCGCGTCTACTAGAGCCCAGGGGCGGAGGAGGAAAAAGGGGGGGGGAAGGGGAGCGGGTTCCGGACAGAATGGCCCGAAGCCTCGCTTCGTCTTCGCACCCTCGCAGCAGCAGCAGCTGAAACTCCATACCCCATCCACACATCCACCTTCTCTCCACGAAATATCCACGCGATCTCCAAGACGAAAACTTGAATCGCTTAAACCAAGGCTCTCCTCTCCCCACTTTCCACTCCACTCCACTTCAAAAGCATCGTGCATAGGGTTACCACAGCTGAAATACTAACTGTTCCAAAACTAATCACCCGATTTTTTAAAAATCAATACTAATTTGTCATTTAAACGATCAAGATCCAGCAATTTCCTCTCTTAACGTGGAATCACGATAGTTTTTTTCTAGTGGTGTTTCCTTGTATTGCTAAATTAGTCATCACATTGGAAACTCAAGAGAGGAACAAACATTCTCCTCATACCCAATCTCCACTGTATACCGAGCGCGGCCTTATACTACACTTCATAACCATCGTTAGGCTCAGTCTATCCATGGCAAATTCATGGATGATTGTCATGAACAGGGGGTTGACAATATTCAAATTGACTAAGTGGGTTTACTAGGCACCAATTTCATTTCCTACTTCGTAATTAATACACTAAAAGTACCTCACTATTTAATATCGCAAACATAAAAAGCAGCTAAATGGTCTTTTTATAATACTTATATTTTATATATCTTGAGACCCCTTCGTGCGTAAAGAAAATATATTCCCTGGATTTTAAAAGTACATAACTTCAGTAAAGCTCCAAAATTATTGCATTTAGAGTGATAACAAAGAGCAAAATTTGAAAACACTTTTATTAAAAAACGAAACACAAGTTTAAACAAGGAAACGTTTTTATCCCTATTCCTTAGAGGCCAATGGTTACTGATCCACCTCCATCGTCTCCTCTTAAAGTGTTTACATGACACTAGACGTCGTAAATAGCTTCAAATCGCCCCTTCCTCCACATCAAGCGCCACTCAAGTTTCGCTACAAGGCGGGCGAATGCTCCCAATTGGATTTGGGACTTGGTTTATTAAATCCAATTCATTTATTAAACCAAGTCCACGCTGACTTAAAAGCATTCATTGGCTGCCACAGTAAAAAAGAGGCATCATGGGCGGTGGGAGGGGGGATGTTTTAAGCTGACTTTCTGAAACGAAAAAGCGATCTAAATGGTGGGAGGCCGGGAAGTTCCTTTCGGGTAAAGGTGAGGAGAGATGGTGTTCGGGCGCGGAGGGATATTGTTTGGGTTATTTATCGCGCTCCCTCTCCAGGCGGGAGGGAAGCTGAGGGTTCGAGGGAAGGGCGGCTCCTCCTTCAACCCCCGCCGCAACGGCACGCGCCGCCCAGGGTAGCGCATGTTATCGCTCACCAACCCCCGCCCGAGGAGAGGGAGCCGCGCCACGTGCATAAACAGAGGGGGAGGGGGCAAGCGCCTTCACTCCATGTGGAGAGGACAGGGGGGGCAGACGCGAGGTGAGGCCCGCTCTCAAAGATAAATAATCCAAATATCAAACACAACTAAAAAAACAGCTATGTGTTATATTTAATTACGGTAGCGGACGCCATCAATCACCCTTATGAAACACAAACATATTATATAAAAATGTTTTTCTGCCGCAATATCTTTTCCGGAAAATACTTCTACATTCTCTTAATGTACTAATAATAATTTTCATAAAGAGATGTCGTCCTCCATAACTACCGGTATCAGACAGCAAATCAAGGAAAAAAAACGTATTGAACAAATCGATACCTCCACTGCATAAAACGCTCAACAATCGCCCACCGAATCAAATCTCTTAGAATCTAGATAGCCCTTATAGTACTAGATGAGCGGATTTGATTCAGTGAGCGACTGTTGAGTGTTTATGCAGTGGACGAATCGAAATGTGTAAGACACTGCTCGTTCCAAAAATTTCACGCTAATTAATAATTGATCACACTTCCAGTTAATCCGGGCGTTCATTTCAAAACCAGACCCTTGACTCATGTCATCGATGAGCGCCGCCGTTGACCGGAACCAGAATCCCACGCTCCCCAAGTGCTCCCGACAACTGACTGACTTATAAACTTTTTCCCATAAAACGGTCTCACGAACATTGTAAATTCGAGTATCCTGGAGGCTGAGGCAACAGATTGGCAAGCGAATGCGGAAAGTGTGTGATTGAGGAAGGGTGGAAGGAGGATTGCATGGAGGAGGAATGTGATGTGGATTTTTGGAATTGGAAGAGAGAGAATTTTTGGAATTGGAGGGAGGGAATTGAAATGTATATACATATATACATATAAATTCAGAGGTAAGGAAAGAAAGGGATAGGAACATATAACGGAAAAAGGACGAGGACAACGGTGCTGTGGTAGGTGGAAAAAAGCCAGAAAATCAGAGGGTAAAAATGCGGCCTGACTGGGACTCGAACCCAGAACCTCCTGGTTGCCGGCCAGGTGCTCTACCAGTTGCGCTACCAGGACGCTTAGATTTACCATGATTTCGGCGGGGGTTTATACACAGAAAACTCCCTTTGCTATGGCCCACAAGAGTAAACAATAGATGGCACTGGGGCAGCTCACCACTCACCAAGGGAAGGAATGGACGAGGACACAAGGATGAAAGGAAAGGTACACACTCACACGATAGTAGGAAAGAGACAGAAACATGCGTTTCGGGGCACGCAGAGCCCAAGTGAAATAAGCCAATATGGCCGAAAACCCCCGCCGAAATCATGGTACATCTAAGCGTCCTGGTAGCGCAACTGGTAGAGCACCTGGCCGGCAACAAGGAGGTTCTGGGTTCGAGTCCCAGTCAGGCCGCATTTTTACCCTCTGATTTTCTGGCTTTTTTCCACCTACCACAGCACCGTTGTCCTCGTCCTTTTTCCATTATATGTTCCTATCCCTTTCTTTCCTTAATCAGCAAAGGAGAGAATCACGATAAAGATTAGAAACTCACACTCACTAAATTTTCGGTGGCATTACCACCTTCCTCGGAGTTAGGTAAAAGACTCCCGGAAAGCAGAAGGTCCGTGGTTCGATTCCCGGTTCAGGTGAACTTTTTTCCATGTGTTTTCGGCCTTATTTCCATCTCCACGCCACAGTGTGTCATCGTCCTGCATTTATGTTTCTATCTCTTTCTTTCAATTTCTATTACATGTTATTATGATTGTATATTCGCCTGTGGCGACCTGTGTGAATGTGAATTTGAAATGTATATATATATATATACAAATAAATTCACAGGTAAGGAAAGAAAGGGATAGGAACATGGAATAGAAAAAGGACAAGGACAACGGTGCTGTGGTAGGTGGAAAAAAGCCAGAAATCAGAGGGTAAAAATGCGGCCTGACTGGGACTCGAACCCAGAACCTCCTGGTTGCCGGCCAGGTGCTCTACCAGTTGCGCTACCAGGACGCTTAGATTTACCATTATTTCGGCGGGGGTATATATATATATATATATATACACAATGTTTTGGAAAATATGATATGCACGTGGCACGTAATATAGAAAGCGCACTAAGCGAAAATATAAGTATGTGGCCGATCAAGGCGAACGAACAAAATTGTACTAATAAAAACATAGACACACGTAAAAAAGGAACACTCACAAAAAAAACGTTCAGACGTTTCAGCGGATTGATCCGCTATCCTCAGTGCTGAAGGTGAACTGGTGCAGGCAGGGTAAGTTCCTCCAGTCGCCCTCCTTGGTGAGGTAGTGGGGGTGGAAGAAGGGGAAGGGGAGAGGGTACGGGCAATCTGAGGCTCTGGCACTGAGAAGAGGAGTGGAGAGAGGTAACCGACGACAGGAAGACTGTGCAAGCGGCCGTGGGAGAAAACAGAGAGGGATAGGGAGAAGTAAAGAGAGGGATGGGGCAGAGAATGGGAGGAGTGTGGGTGGCTGGAGGGTGAGAGAGAGTGTGTCCCTTGGGAGTCGGAGGGAAGTGGAGTGCAGTGAAAGAGTGCTCACGAGGGGAGAGTGTGCGGAAAGTGTGTGATTGAGGAAGGGTGGAAGGAGGATTGCATGGAGGAGGAATGTGATGTGGATTTTTGGAATTGGAAGGGAGAGTGAATTGAAATGCGATGAGGGGTGCAGCAGGTGTGGGGAAGAGAGGTGGATTGTGGGAAGGGAGAGAGGGGAGAGGAAGGGAGGGGAGAAGTGTCCCATTGAGGAACCGCCGTGAGGGGGCGCGTCCACTGCCACCGAGTGACTTCCGAAAAGAAAATCCGCGCTCGAATCTCACCTCGACTTCACTCACTCACTCTCGCTCACTCGGACCCGAAAGGAGTTACTCGTAGGAAGAGTTCGGAAGATCGAAACAAAATACAAGTTTCCATGGTGCCGTAATTTTAAATGGGAAAACACAACAGTTGCTGTCCACTTGTCATGAGTTGGTGACATCATGAAGTCAATTTCTTTTTCGAGGAGATATTTTTCTTTATTCTTTTTTCTTCACCGTTCGAAATGTATATTATGTTTACCACTCATTTTCGTACAAATTTATTAATTATTTATTTTCACAGATCGTACTCCTATTGTAACCTTATATTTTAATTGCTTGTATTTATTTTTAATATAAATTACTCAATTACGTCACTGGTGCCTCAAGGTCCAGAAAACTCTAGTTGTTAAGTGAATTGAATTGAACTCTTCATTAAGGGAAGGAATCTCTCGCAAGAAAATATACAATTTTAGACCACGCGATACCTATTTTGATACTTTTTTCCATTTGTGTATTCTTACTGCATTCCAGTGCTTTTACGCCAACGTTTACCCTAATAAGTTTGATATGATTTTTAAATCTGTAGACCTCATTTATTGTCACCACCATCAACTCGAATCGTCTCTGATGGAATCGATTAGCCGCGTCACTTAAGTTCTAGCATTATCGATTTTCTTATCGAACCAGGAAAAGAAGTAGAATACTCGTGGAACAAATATAGGTTAATTGTTTGTACTCATTGAAATAGACCTGAACGTTTTTTTACGCAATGAAGAAATGGTATATCATAGTCACATGTGTATCAGATAATGATAAGATCAGCTATTATTACGCTGCGCTTTCGGTAACTTCAATAGAAATGGTGTTCTATTAGTCGAAAAAGTGCATGGTTGACGTAAGTGCCTCAGGGTACATTGCAGGTCGTTTTAAAACAAATGAGGTGAGAGGGACGTAAGGACGTCTTATGAAACCTTATGTTTGTTTTTGTGTAATCTGTTGATTATCTCAAAGCCATAGAGCTAATTTAAAATAAAGAAGTGAGAACTTTTGATGTCAACTTGGATAGGTATATGCAGCCATAAAGCTCCTGTCTCTTTGCTGTAACTTTTTCACTTTGTGGTTTTTGTTTTTAAAGGGCGTCAAACAGTATCGCTCGATATTTGTATTGTGCAGAATTCAAGACAGAAAACAATTTACTTCGAATCATATTTCCGCAGCACCGAAGTGGTGAAACTAATGTTTCGTTTATCATATTGCGTTTCCTTTATTTTTCGCATCGCGTCCTGATGAATTTCCGATGTCTATTTTCCAAGTTTTATTACCTTTGCATAAAGTTTTTATCTGGGTCGTGGGAGCCTTTCTTGTTGAATAGCATTTGCAGTTGCCTATAGGTACGTGGTTTCGATGAGAGGTCGATAGATGCTCATTTGGAAAGCTACTACTACTAAATTGTTTTGTGGTTACTGATGATGGCATGGGTGAGGAAATTAATGGCCAGAATGGGTTCCTCCCGAAGGCTAGATGAAGAAGCATGAGGACGGAAGTGATTGAATGAGTGTGTCCTGAAGAGACAGGCAGGCTGCCGAGGAGATGCGGAAAAGAAAGAAATTAGAAATGCGATTGTTTGGTTTGGAGGAGCAAGGGGTTCATTCACCATGTTGTTTCAATTATCGATTGTGATAGAGATTGAGAAAAATAAAGGCCTCCATTAATCCCTTTCACGATCCGTCGCATACTTCTAGAGTTATTTGTATCGAATAAATGCCAGCCTTAACTGTTTTGCCAGGTCCGACAAGAATCGATGAACTGAGAGAGGTATATTGTGGAACGGATAGGTATAGGAATTCTTTTTTCTCCGAGCAATAAGGAACTTAAATAAATGCTAGTCGGAATTTCGTACGCGAATTTCCCCTATTTCTTTGTGAAAAGCTAGTGCCCTAGCACCTCCCGCCAAACGCCTATTTAGACGCCTTGGAGGGTGTTATGTAGATGAATATTCCGCAGATAGGTTTGTGACGTCATGAGCTCATGCCGAGTGTGTGACCACTTCGTAGCTGCTCCTTCTGGGCATCGTGATTGGGCCTCGCGTCTGTCATTGCTGTTCACACCCCTCGCAGCGATTATTCCCCTCATGAAAAGCTAACCATGAACGAGGAAATGAACTCGATGATGACGTCACAAACTCATGAAATGTCGCGTTGTTTATTTTAAAATTAACAGAGAATGGCGGAGGCAAGGAAATTTTTATCACCGTTGATCATCTTCCCTTCCGGATATTAGCGCATCAGGTTTTTTTTTTGTGGAAATATTCGACGCCCACATGAACTAAAAGATTTGTAATTCTCTGATCAGTATGTTTAAAAACGCTGGTACTTGTGTGTAATTGGTGTGCCTTGATATTAGCATTGCGGGGCGAAACCTTTGTGGGATGAGTGTCGTAAGCATATGCTGTGGAAAATTACAGCAGTTTCATTTCAGTGTGGTGGTATTTCCCTTCCGTTGGCCGAATCGTTCGATTGAGTTATGCTTTTGGGGGCGATCCCATTGTAGGTGGGTGTGAGAGGGAGGGAGGGTGGAGGGCTGCAGCCGTGGGGTTTGCGCGATTCTTGGCGGAGCGTGTAATGAGGTTGCGTGTAGCCGTGCCCTGGAGGAGAGGGGGTGGGGAGGTTGGGGGAAAGCCAAGGGGACGGAGACGAAGACGTTTCGGTGTCGAGCGGTCAAACCAATACCAATATATTTCCCTAATGTTTTGGCTCCGAGTTCCGATGAATTTCAGATGTTCTTTCCCTAGTATTCTAAGCATTAAACGTTAGGGCATTGGTGGGAGAGTTTTTTTTTATTAAAAACCCTTTACAGCCAAAGTTGTCCCCAGAAATATAGTTCAAAAGCAACCTTAATCAATTAATACTATAACAAGTTTTCCTGGATATCACACAATTACTTATACCACTTATTTTTTATCCAGGAAAACTTATAATGGAATACCTCAAAGTTAATCAAGAGTTAGTGAATTTTAATACTATAACAATTTATTTAATATTTTAACTTACGACTACAATTTACCTTTTGACTATTATTAAACTTCAATTGAAGTTATGATAAAAATAAATACATGTTCATTAATCCTTGTGAAACTGCTCCCCTGTTAAATTTGTTGGCTGAACTGCCGTTTAGAAAATAAAGTTACGCAACGTAGAGAACACGCAGAAAATATAATTACGTTAAAAGCAACTACAGAATCGAACTAAAGGCATTCCTGTTAAGGCTTCAATGTAAGTAAAAAGGAATCAGTCCCATTCATATGACGTGATGGATATTAAATCAAAACTTGAAGCATTTACGTGGTGGAAGGGTTCCATATTAACAATGAAAACACTTTGTTACTTCCACAAAATACACAGTTTCTATTTATTACCGGTTTCGGCTATTACACTAGTATTTGAAAATGATGTAATAGCCGAAACCGATAATAAATAGAAACTGTGTATTTTGTGGAAGTAACAAAGTGTTTTCATTGTTAATGATGGATATTAATTTTGGTTGGGAATTATTCTGCTCTGGAAGCGCCTGGAGATGGCTTCGAGTGAACCTTCTCTGTGCATTATCACTCATCACTAAGGATTGGAGCGTTTGAAAATCTCTTCAACGTCAATTTCCGAATTTGCCTTACTGCCAGTTGAACCGTATTTTCGGATTAGGGCTCAAATTCTGATGATGTCACACATTTAGCCACGTACGAGCTATTTAGTAGGAAAATTTATATTAATCGCTCAATTATTGATTTTAGATCTATTTATGGGAAGTGAGGAAAGAAATCGTGCTCCATCGCTCTCAATAGTTTTTATAAGAATCATATTACTTAGCAGCGCTTGTAACGTTTCGTTTCGAAAGGTATCGTTTAATTCAGCTTAGTTAAACGAAATGGGATAATTTTAGGTGAGAGAGGAAGTATCGGCGGAATTCTCTTGCAATGCGTCGCATCACACGCGATAGCATCCCCAATTTCTCGTTGTCTCCCACGTCACGGATACCCTTTCATACCTTTGGCCATGAGAAAATTGTGGGGGGGGGGGGTCCTAAGAGGTGAGAGACGCGACCGAATGAGAAGAGAGAGAGAAAGAGAAGGATAGTGTGAGGAGGCCATGGATGTAGTAGTTGGCCGTGCCCACGTCTCTGCATTCTGGATTTTACGAGGGAATATGATATCACTTCGTCTTAGACGTTCGGGGGCAGACGGGGTATCTCGAGACGTTGGGTACTGCCTTTGTGTGTTCGGCGTGTGAAAGCGATCGCTCTTCCCTCCCGTGGAAATAGCGTTTTCGGAACTGTGCTGTGGAGCCCATCGTTTCTTCGGATCACGTCTTTGAGCTCGCGAGATTGGGAGTCAAGTTCTTCCTTTCCTTTTGTGTATTCAGTTTAGGGAGGAGGGGAGTATTATTGCGCACCCATGAGGGAGTTACTGCGCTGAGTTTTTAGGATTTGCCCGGGGCGGGGGAGACGGAAAAAGGCGATTACACGGCAATCGGCCTGTTTAGCGAACATAAGAGATCATCCGCCCGTAATCTTCTGAGCTGGGATCCCTTTAGCTATAGTCGGCTATGTTGTAGCTTTGCCGGTTTATTTTTAGCTCGCGCCCTGTTCGTCTTATTGTCTAATTTAGTGTGTGGATCGCAGCGTTCGGTTACTTAGCTGTAATAACGTCAGCGGGAGGAAGAAAAAGCCTTTTCAAAATGTATCTCTCTTTCCTCGTCTTCGGAAAGGATGGTTATAACAAACTACATCGTACAATTTTGTTCTCGTTAAAATGTAATAACCTGCCGCAATGGGAATGCATGTACAAGCTCTTGCTGTGGTCCCTGTCGGAAATATTCTCTCGTGTATGAGCAGATAATGAGTAAATGTTAATTTTATGCATTCGTATCCGCGGGATTCTACAAACCTTGGAAGGAACTATCAATTTAACATCCATCCCTCCATAATATTCTGCTCAGGAATAGGCATAAATTGTGAAGAATTAAGGAAAGTTAAAATTTTAGGATTCTTAACTCTTAAGTTTGATTTTAGTTGAGCGATCATCTCCACCAATCGTATGCAATTACCTAACGAGCAATGCAGTTCTTTAGTAAGGATTAAAAGTTCCTTTTGTTCTTGGATAAACTCTTGAATAGCGGCATTAGATGGGAAGAACCTTGGTACGGAATGATAGTGCGATATGTGAGTGTGGGGGAGACAACCTTGATTGCTGTTCTATGATTAGACTATTTGTTGCGGACATTGGTTTCCTTACGCATTTGGATTGCTTCTGCCTTACTTGGTTGATTCTTTTTTCGATAAAGAGAATCCTTTTGGAATCACGTGCCTTGGCTACCATTATTATTAAACAAAACACTTCATCAAAGTCCAGATTTCTTTGTCATGCACTATTTGGAAGCTGATGAATTTTTTGAAGGTACGTTCATTTTAGCAAGTACGCACTTATTGATTAGGAAGTAGTTTTTCTGAAGATATTGTGGCATCCCACCCCCGACTCGCCCGGATACCACAATAGAACCGGGGGGAGACGTCGCACAAAAATAAAAAGAAATATACAAATCCGCGAAGATCCCTCCCGCATGGGACCTACGGGACAAAACTATGCCACTCACTTCTCGTAATTCACATAAATAAAAAATATTCCCCTTCTTTGAAGATGACTGCGGGTGGGGGGTTCCCGATTCAAACTGATGGGTGACGTTCGGGCGCTGATGCACTCGTCCAACACGCATTTACGGGAAGGAAAACGGACGGGGCGAAAGGATGGGCGAGGGATATTTTCCTTGAGGTGACCCGTGAAGGAATCAGAACAAAACACTTGCTCAAACACTTTCAACTAAGCAAAATATAATTCACACAAATAAGGTTGCATATGACAAAAGCAAAAGAAACCCTCTTATACACTAATGAAATATGAATTGGTGAGAGCCATTTATGAAACATCAATGATAAATAAAAAAAAGAAACAACAACAATGTAACTTGGTTCCGAGATGCAAATCAATATAGCAAATGATAACAACAACAAAAAAAGTTCGGTTGTGAACACGTAAATATGATACAATTTCAATGATTTCTTGACTGGGGAGGTAAATGATAGTCCATCCCGACGAATGTAAATTTGGGAGCGAACGTTAATTGCACTTGGTGATTAATCTCACTTTCACTAAGTAACGGGTGCGTTCCGTGACTGTTTGTCTTAACACTTGGCAGGAGACAAGAGGGGGCTTTGGGGGGGGGGGGGATAGCTGCAGTCTTACTTTATCGTTGTCCGAGTTTGGACCAGGTTGGATCCAACAAACTCTCGTTCCATTTACTGCACTCCTTTCTCCCTTGTTGGAGGAAGCTGCATCCGGAACGGAGGTAATGCGTCCTCGTCAGCCGGTCCTTGCTCCTTCGGTCAGGGGGAGATTCTTCTTTTAGATCAATCAGTCTGAAATGACCTGTTTGGGCCCCTCGTCTCCTTCTGCCGTGCGTCGCACTCCTGATTTCGGGCATAGGCTCCGCCCGACAGTCACTTAAGAATTCTCCTGGTTCTCTTACGCGCACCACCTTTTATTATCCCTCAACTTGGGGTGGGGGTAACGCACAATGAAAAAAGGGGGAGTAACACGCCATTCACTCAGGAAAAACCCGAGCTCCCCTCCTCCCACACACACACACACACTCACACACAACCATACGAGAATCGGCGTAAACACATTCATCCCCACTTACTCATCCATGCTTTCCTCCACGGCCGTGGTCTGGGGGGGGGTTTGGGAAAGGTCGTGGAAAGAGCGGGTAAACTGGTAGGGAAGAAAATGCGCCGATTAGAAATGCACTGTAATGGGGCTTGAACCATTACAATATAAATTCTTTTGTCTCATATGATCGGAATTCTATTCTAAGAAGGATGAGGAGTCGTATGTTATCCAATTAGGTTAAAGATTAGTTGGGCGTTAGAGACAAAATCGTCGCGTCATTTCCAGTCTGCAAGCCTCCATTATTATTTGTGAAATGCAGCTCCCCAAATTTGAAATTGCGCCATTTGATCCTCGCTATGACACTGACTCGTCAAAGGAGAAAAAATCCGCATGGAGCTTTGAGATGGAGGGAGGGCGTGGGAGGGAGTGATCAGGTTGAAGTACAACTTCTGGTCCCTAATATGGTCGCACCAAATAGAAAGCAATTCTAGTGCCAGCTGCATTGGAAACAGTAAAACAAAAGCCCAAAATCGGCGGACATGCAGTTCACTTACATCTCAATTGAAGAACTTAAAATATTTTTAAGAAATGCACATAACTAGAAATCACCTGGAAACGTCGGAATTCAAACTTTCCGGTATAAACAGTTTATATGTTTCTAAGTACACCGGGACTAGCTACGGTGATAACTTTTACGGGAAACATACATGAAGCATAACATAACATGATAACATAAATGAAATCTAAATCAATTCATACGGAAGATGTTACGCAATATCGACCAAAAAAATGCATAACTGTTTTATAAAGCAACAATGAAGCAACAATGGCTAATTGGGATGCAGCCCTTTAGTCAATATATCGGGTAAATGCCTAACAAGGAGACTCATTGAGTCCGCTCTGGATCTGCCTTGCATTCAATGCATTATCAAAATGCCCTCAGCAGCACCTAATATGGATTAAAATTAAAAAATAGCTCAGACTCCAATCTAATAGTTTTAAAGTGAAGGGTAGGGGGCTAATTGACAAAAATCTAATAATTTTACTTTTTCTCCCCTACTTTACATGGACAATATTAAAATCTATATCCCAAATGAAATACAGCTCAACTACCCTCTGGATATAGGTTCTATACCGATTGTAAATGTGGTTCGGACTGAATAAATGCAGATTACTTCACATAGAAAAAGGGAAAATGAGGCCTGTGAACTTCAAAATAACGGACGACGGACGATGTCTGTGGATGCGAATGATAACTACAACTACCTTGGATTCCTGCAAGTCAATGCAGCATAGGCTAATTAAGATGGAATTTACTACTTAAATCAATAAAAGGCAAATGTTCATTCTTAAAATCGGAATTAAATGCAGGAAACACAATCCAAGTCATCTGTGAGTGATTAACTAGTCCAAAAGCGAAGTGGCGGCCATAGAAAGATATATACGTACATCACTCGCAAAATTCAATTTACATCATCCTAAGGCTGCAATAGAAATACTAACATTACCCCGATATATGGTATGTATGAGCTAATTAATACGCAGCAACTTCTCATAAGTCAAATACATGCACTAAAAATTTTAAACTTTAAAAAAGGGCATATCTCGTAGCACAACCAATACCAAAATCGTTCAATAAAATAGAAAGACAGAAATATTGGCCCAGGAAGACCCATGCGGACACCTCCATGACTCAATGAACCATATGTTAATAAAATTTAATCAAACAAATGGTTGTCATCAGGGGAGGTTTACGAAGAAACTGAAGGGTTCACGGTAGCTATACAAGACACCCCTAAACGTCTCACGTAATTAATGGATGGCCCCTTATCTACTGCACGTCTTGTTTGATTATGCCAGCATGCATTTATTATGAGATGACAAAGTGTGAGAATAATTATGATACGATTTATATGTGCGGACCCCAGAAGCAAGGGGATCAAAGTGGTCAAATATGTTAAATGCAGAAATACTCCGTAAAAACAACAGTCTATCGAGTGAAAAAGAGATCAAATCGTGTCTGCCATTTATAGGGGCGCCTCTCTCCCAACTATACGCAAAGTATCCCATGGTTTGAAGCTTTTAACTCAAAAAATTTCTTTTCTGCACTTTGAGCGCTTGGCTTCTAGTTTCTTATAGTGTCTGGATCTTCCTCGGGAAACTTTTCCTTCCCTTCATTACATATATATTCCTCACGCTGTGCCTCATGTACGTGGCTTATCCAACGGTTCCTTCTCTTGCGCATTGTGCGTGCTCTCCACAGTTATCCTCCCATTCTTCGATGCATTCCGTCTCCAGATCATGCACCCTCCCCCCTATTCGTGTTTACCCGCTCCGCCTCTTCGCAGCATTCAATATCCATACTTCCTCTCCTCTGTACACATTCTCATCCTCCTCTCGAACCAATCTCATCCCACCGACTGTGAAAAATCTCCCCCTCCCCCCAAACAACTCCTCCTCAAGACTCCCTATCTCCGAGCAACGCCTAAACTCCCCCGGGATGTTTGCCGCCTCTCCCGCCCGCGCCAAATATTCCCTCCCCCTGCTCCCGCCTTCCCGACATTCCCTCGCGCGATGCTCAGCATTTTGCTGCAGCCCAACAGCTATCGAAGTCCTTTCCGGCTTCCTTGAGGATTTTGCACAGTCCATGTTGTCATGGGTTAAGAAATGTAATCATGATGTGTTAATTTGTAATGAGTTTCCTTATTTTTATCAAACATGTCATATTCAAAGTGCGTTGTTATTTGTACAGATTTTTTGCATATTCACGTTCGTAAAGTGCAGTGATAGATTGCATAAAATTTTCAGTATTGTGCTAATTATAATTTTTTACATTGCGATCGAAATTCTTCTCGTGCTCTGCCACTAGTGATTGGCTTCGTGTCCGCCGATGTACAGGAAAATGACTTCCTTTCCATTTTCAAGACGTGCTTCATTCACCGTGTCAGATTTCACAATGACGCGATTAGGTGAAACACAGTGTGCGAAATCTGGCACGGTGAGTTCAGCACTGCTTGAAAATGGTGAGGTAGATGTCTGCCAAAACGTCGGCGGAAATGTAGTCAATAACCTGGTGCAGAGCTGGAGAAGACTTGCTAAATATGTTTTAGTCTTTGTTATTGGTTGTTGTTGTTTATTACTGATTTGAAGATAATTTATTCTGTTGCTGATTTCCCAGAAAAGGTGATGGATTGCCTTGTGCTTTATGTGCCTACTTCACTACTTGTCCTCAAGGTCCTCTGTGCAGTCAAATATTTATCCTTCTCAATACAATACACGTCACGACGCCGCTTCGCCCTCTCTGCCTTCCACACTCTGAACATCCGCCACACGACGGTTACGATGCGAAGCTATCCTCGCGTCATATGATAGGTATTCATGTAATCATAGCAGAAGCTAAGTTTGTCGCCAGTCTGCTAGTTAAGCTATTTGACAAGGGTAATGGAATATTTGCTATACTTCCAAGGCAGCGTTAATCAACTATCTGTTTACCTTCGCATTTGGCTCTGAAAATTATCCCTTTGATCCGGGAGGGGACCAAATGATAGCAATTAATCCTAAATTATATAAGGTTTTTCTATATCACAATCAACAGCTATTATTCGTAATTTTAGTTTTAATGTTTTCGCAGCGATTAGATGTACTATTATAATTCATTTTCGGGAATACGTCTGCGTGCTTAATATTTAACTCAACGTTTCGTTCCACTTACTGGGAACGTCGTCAGGATATATATTGCGATGAATATTCTTAATCATTTTCATGATCATCTTGACTGTACAGTTTGAACACTGGGCCGGTATTATTAGGAGAATTTATTTAAAATACGTTTTTGCCATCTGTCAAACATGTTTCTTTTCTTGTTTCTCCATACGACGTTCCCAGTAAGTGGAACGAAACGTCGAGTTAAATATTAAGCACGCAGACGTATTCCCGAAAATGAATTATAATAGTGCAGCTAATATTCGTAACTAATTATCCCACGCTTACTTGTAAGTTAAAATAAAATTAAAACCTGTTTTTCATTTTACAGTTCATGGTTTTCCGTTGACATCGATTCTCTCGTTAATGTAGTCAGTGTGCCAATGGAACATTCGCTTTCAATCGATGCTAATTATTACAACTCGCGCGTGACGTAGCATGGGTACTAAGTGTGGAAAGGCACCTAAAAAAGAGGAAATTATTCCTGCGGCCATGAGAAAGACGAGGAAGTAGTTGTGATGGAGAATCTTGGAGTGTACCCACAGCCATCAATTCTGCTTTCCTGGTTTGCGTTTCACTAATAACCACAGAGATAGATGCTGGCAATCTGCAATGCGCCTCACCTGAAGAAGCGAAAGAAGTGAAAAGGGAATCGCCGGCCGTGATATATGGGAGGCGCCGCGTCGCACAATCTCACGTTTGGTGTGAAGGCATCTCTGGATATCCGTTCGGCGAGTCTCAGGACGCTCAGTATCGCATTGGCGGCCTTAATTCGTGGGCTCATCCTCCGCTGAATTCGAGGTCGCCTCTGCGGGGAACCAACTTTCCTCGTCTATTCTCTGCTAATGCTCTGCACTTGTAATCGAAGGTACTCTCGAAGGAATACTGCCTCATGCATTTCATTACAAACTTGGTCCACACATCACGCTTCGCCCCTTATCTTATCCTCCAGTGCGTGCTTTCTAAGATATTTCGTGGCCGTCATCAGCTAACCATGTGAAACTAAAGGTCCCTCTTCGAATACACGTACAGAACATTTGCATTTCACTATGGTTTCATATCTTGATTTTGTGAATGGCGATGGAAGTATGAGTAATGAGTGTGGAAGACAAGAGTGTGTTACCGATCCAGTGGTGAATGAAGGAGGAAATAAACACGTTGACATGAAAATATTTTGTGGACTTCAATGTATGCATTTCATGAAATGGCCCAATGTATTATTTTCAGAGTCGGAAATTTCCCTGATAAGGTCTCTTGTGCAGTCTGTCCCTTGCGCCATAATCTATACGCCTCATCCAATTCAGAGAAATGGCGATTAAATATTGTGCAAGGTTCATTCGATATATATTGCGATGAATATTCTTAATCATTTTCATGATCATCTTGACTGTACAGTTTGAACACTGGGCCGGTATTATTAGGAGAATTTATTTAAATACGTTTTTGCCATCTGTCAAATATGTTTCTTTTCTTGTTTATAACTGGAAACAGGTTTTCTCCAATCATCTCAATTGTTACTTTGTCAACCCAATATGTTTTCACTATCATCCTGTTATAATCCATAACAAATACTATGTGTGCCTTATCTCTGTTTACGGGTGTTCACATTTCTCTCTCATTGAGTATAGTGCTCGCTACGCTATTCCCTTTCGGCGGTGGAATCGAATTCAGTTGTCTGCTCTTAATTTGATATAAACTCATACTTTGCGTATATCAGTCTTCCAGGCCGACTTTTCTAAGTCCTTCGCGTCTATTTGAAGATTGCGGGCAGTGGCCGCTTTCAACCCTGGCGTAAGGAAGACAAATATGCCAGATTTTTAGTAAGGGAGACAACAAATATTGCCACGAATTGAAAGGGAGGGGGCATTTTTAAGAGAGGGGTTTATTATGGTACGATGATCTTGACTCTTGATGTTGAAATCAGGAACAGTTTTTAGCTATTGAAATATTGTTTGTGGAAATTTTCCAGATCCACCCCTGAAATCACTGCTACAATCAAAATAAGTTTTCAATTGTTGCTTGGGGAGATCATTGCTCCGGACGAAATCTCCGGCAGATAAGAAAGTCAGCCAGTTTTAAATTTTGACTTTGGCGAATCCCAAAAACAACTCATTTATGTGACTTTGACATGGTTTTGTGGCGGTCGCAGAAGCTGTCTCCTTCCTTCCTTGGCGGCACGTGAGTCGCGCACACGTCGTCATCTGTTTTCACTTCCCTCCTCCTCCTCTCTCTCTGCACCCACTCTCTTGTCGACGCCTTCCGCTCCCGCCCGCACCCACACCTCCATCGGCTTCCTCCACCCACCACCCTCGCCTCTTAACAGGGCAGCTGTAGCTCACATGGCCGGAGCGCGCCTTAATGTTCTTCCAGAAATAGATTCGTGGACAGAGGGAGGGAGGTTTTCGGATGGTGGGAAGGAACGAGTGATATAGAGGCGTTTGCCTTGAGCGGAGCCAAGAGAAAACATTTTTAGGGAAGAAATTGGGAGTTGGGTGGTGAAGGCGTCAAGGTGTGAAGGAGGGCGGCCGCCTGGAGACCCAGACGAAGAAAAATTCACTGCCGGACGTAGAAGAAATGGGCTCAGCGATTTTTTCCTGTAGATGAGCCCTCTTTTAAATATATGTATTTCCCTTCTTGAATCTTTTATTGGACCTATGATTGCCCTCTTGGCATTGCGTTCACTCAAGGGACACGGGTTCAAAGCTGGCTGAAGCCTTTGAATACTCAAAATTAAAATGAATACTAAGGGTTCCGAAGTGTTAACTCCATGTTGTTCGTTCCTAACGTGAGTGCTTGCTACACCTTCCATATGCTAGACGCAAGGTGATTGTACAGTAGGCCGGCCCTTATTTTTCAGATTTGCGAAAAGTTATGTTTTCCTGGTCTCAAAATGATCCAAATGATGTTCATATTCACGTGTTTAAATTTGGTTACTTTAAAATAACGGCAACCCGTACCCCAAGGGCCCTAAGTACTAAGGACCCTCAATTGAGTTTTTTGGGGCCGAAAAAGCACTATTTCTATGTAAAACGTAAAAGTAAAGTCCTCTTGGGCCGATTTTCTGTTTCTTTTAACCTATCTCTAAGCGTTTCGGAGATATCGCCCGTCGAAATGCAATCTCCCCCCTAGGGCGCCACCCCGGACCGCGGCATCGCTGAGGTATGTCCCACACCACTTACTAGAGACTTCCCCTCAACCCCCTCCCCTCCCTGGGCAAAGACTTTGCTCCTGATTGCCATCACATCACATATAGGCATACATATCTTCCATAAATTTAGTTTTCGACTGTTAGTAACAGCAAGAATGGAGTGGCTCCCCAACGTAGGATTTATGCAATTAACTCGCTTATGGCTTTGCATGGGGTGAGCTCTACCCCCCCTATTCAAATCAAATTTCAGGGTAAAGCACTGTGTGCAGGGCGAAATTCTATACAATTACTCATACTGATATCTCATCCGAATTTGGGCCAATGATATCGAGTCGATGGAATTGTCATTAGATAAGATAAAGCAGAAGAAAATCCAACACTGTGTTCGGCCTTCGAGGCCGTTGTGCAAAATAAAGCAAGTAAAATTTCATATGCACGGATTTATTTTTTTCTTAATTATCGCTGGATCATGGGCAATTTATTTTTCCAATTTTTTTCTACGATGATTGTTTTATCCTGTATTTTTTTAATTGGTAATTTCATTTATGGTCCATGTCCCTCCTTAATTAATCGCTGTCGACGGGATAGTGTAACACAATTCACAAACATGGCATGATGAGTCCTCCAATTATGTGCCACGATGCAGTGTTCGTTTCCAATTAGTAACGGAAACGTGAGCCAATGGCTGGATGAGCTGAAGGGAATGTTTGTAATTGAATATGAAACGAATGATTTAGAATAGATTGGAAACCAATAGGATTCATTATTATCACACGTATGTCTTAAATACATATTCATCACAAAAATTGGCTCAATTTTTATCCCCTTTTCATTTTATGAGTGTCGTTTAGTGCTTCTCATAGATTTTTTCTTTTTAATTTGATTTCCTCATTATCATCATTCCACCTTTGAATCTACCTCTCAGTGGCCCTCTTCTGCTCGCATTACAACTGCCTCATTTTCCTACTCTTCTTGAGAACATATACATTTTCACGTATTTCATGAATTGATGATTTGGTACATTTGAGTAAATTTCTGTCTGCATCCGAGACTTATATTTTCTAAATTTTGCTAATATGTAAGCAATTATGTACACCATTAGACGAGTCATTTTCATAATAAGGAAAGTCTTATTGCAATACTCGAAGGACTTGGTTCCTCAATTACTTCAAGATGCGATGTATGCTATGTGGTCCTAAGGTGGTGGAGAACGCGTGGAGTGTGTTCTCGATTTAGGTCCGATTTCCCGCACTCTTTACGGCCTTTTAGTCTCGCCGGCCATTGACTTCAAGTTTACTCCAGGGTTTGTCTCTCGTTAATTTCATTGACGCGGATTCGGAATGTTGGCGTCATAATCCTCGCGACCGAAGAGGACTTTCCCAAATGCGGTCGTGCGGTGCGCCGTCGTCTTTTGTCCTTGCCTTCATTGCCATCGATGCGAGGAATTATGGCCTCGAGTATGTCGCCTTGACTCTCTTTAGCGATGCAATCAGTGGCATTGTATGCCTCGCAATTCCAGAGTGGCGGTGGGTAGGGATAATGACACGCGGCATGGGGATTAGAATACCCTGGGGGAAACGTAGCGATAGGGAATTGCGACTGCTGCGGGGAGAAGACACGACGAAGGACGAACAGAACGACGAACACCCGAAACGAAGCGTGATTGTTAATTTTTACTCCGGAGAATAAATAGATATTTCCTTTAAAAAACAAGTAAATTACTGAAGGGACTCGTAACATGTTTCCGTTTTATAGATTCCTGGAGTAAACCAACGATTTAAAAATAAATCACCTCGTTGATGTTGGTTACGGAAAAAATTGCTTAATGAAGAAATCTTGTATGAAAACTCACTCTGCTCTGCCTCAACCCTTTTCCATCCTCTCCACCCCCATCGCATGTTTTATATTTATATTCGTCGCCATTTGATGCCCATGCGTTTACAAACCCTGATGATAACATTTAGGCGCCGAAACCGCGGTCGTTTTTTTGAATAAAATATCTGTGGAATATGCAACGTGTGACGAACTTCATTCAGAAATAGGTCCACAAAGTGACGAGTCTTCTTAATATGACTTAAAGTTTCTTGAGGAAACGCTCTTTTACATAGGTGTATTAATTGCCCTATTCCTCGTATGACTTCCTTTGATCACAACGATTGTTAAACAACCTACGGCGCTTAAATTTCTCACGATATCTAGAAGTTCTACGAAATTGATTCTCATTATTCTTGTGAAAACAAAAAAATGTTCATTGATAGTGTCTCGTGACGTTGTTTCGCAACAATAATGAAAATAGTGGAAGAGGGAGGAAAAATCTTTCCCATTAATATGCATTCACTTTATGGAAAGTCCTTTGAATTTGACATCGACGAGAGTTCTTTGATAAGGGATCGAGAGTATCCTTTGTCACAGGATGCTTTCTGGATTAAAACGAGGCTCGTTACTATTAATTAATATGAAGAGAGCGATTGAAGTTTTGCCGGGGAAAGCGAAGGAAACGATTTCTTCGTTGTTCGTAACAGGGGGGAGGGGGGATTAATGAAGAGGGAATATCGCTTACGTTCATGTCTCTGTTTTACGTCTCATCACTTGATGGGGTTGAGATGAGCCCCCGAAACGGGAGGCATATGGGTCTCGTCCTCATAATCCTCGCCTTCCTTTGGCACCCCGAGGGGAACTTCTCAGATACTTCATCCCTGGAGAGGGAGAGAACGGTGCTATAGGGATGGATGAACACCCCCACTCGAAGAATGGGAGGAGAGAAATGTTTCCACTCGCGGCCGCGGGCCCAGGGGAGGCGCTAGGCGTCGGGTCGACTCAGTAGCTATTCACAAGGATGGTCGCTACGGAAGCGTTAGGAGCACGCAGCTTACACGGCCGCATTTCGACGAATTTCTCGGAAAAAACGGCTTCTCAAGAGAGATGGAGGTCACTGAGTTGTGTTGGAATCTCTGCGGGGCGTTTAGTGTGGTCGGGGTCATTGTGAGAGACCCTCACTAGAGTTCGAACGTAAACAACTCATTGTCAGTAAATATGTAACGAATTCATCACACGTTGAAATAAAGCTTTTGCTGAATCATATTTTAAAACGTTTCCCACACTAGTCCTGTTTTTTCCTAGCTTGTTTTTCTCGGTTCCTTGAATTGTAAAGAGCAATACCATTTAAAGAGAAGGCAGGCCAATATTTTAAGAAGCCAACTGAGTTTTCTTGTAAGCGAAGTTTATTCGGAGTATAAAGACCGTCATGTTGTCCTTATCCCACTTCAATGTGCAGGCCCTGTTTCAATGCTTGCGTATTCAATAGGAACTTATTGTTACAAGGACGAAATGAATCAACTTAGCTAAGAAATTTAAGCGTCGAAAATCAATCCCAATTTAATTTGTCATTAATTAATACCAAAAGATTGGAATAACTTTAGGGCTGATATATATCATACTTAAAATGAATTTATGTCCCGGCAATCCATTCCACGAATTTCATTTTACTCAGATTTTACTCACACTTACTTATTTATTACCTATTTTACTTACTTATTGTCAGACTTACTTTAATGGTCCTGTTACGCTTTACCTCGCCTTTATTTAGTGTTAAGTATTTGATAAAATTTCCGAAATTGCTAATTAGCTAAAGGCACGGAGACCCGTTGACATATTTGAATAATAATTTAAGGTGGGTAGGTACTTTCTGTGACAATAATTTGGAAAATTTCTTCCTATGATCAATGAAAGAGAGAATGTCATATTTCCAAGTAATTTTCATGATGAGGTAATTGGATTGACGTGATTGTAAATTAGGCTTTATAATTTTCTAAATTTGAATGATATGCGCGACTGTGATATTTTTTAGAATGTCAGAATGCTGGTAATCATAACTGAATGGAAACTTTGGTAGATAAGTGGCAGGAGGTTTGATGCACAAAGTGATAAATATTTTGTAATTAAAATACAACTTCGTTAACTTTTTTGTCAACTATGATGTTGAAAGTCTTTTTTTTTCCTTCAGCAGAGCTAGTGGCCGTTTACGGGATATCATTTTCTCTCATTAGCAATATTTTGTCCTGGTCACTTTTTGACTTCTTTTATTCTCCCATCCCGTATCCAATTGCTCTTCGCTACTCTGAGGTCAATGCTCCGAAGGTCCAGGTCGATTAAGGCTACTTTCATGTAGCTTTTGCGCAGTTAATATTATTGAGATTATTATTGCAAGGGTCACCTTTTCGATTTTGTAGTTTTTACATTGCCATGTTGTGTACTGGGCCTTAAGGGTGTATCATTTTCCGGAATATTTCGCCGAATGTTTTTGGATCACGGTTCGGAATAAAGGCTGCCTCCTCCACATACCGTATCCTGTTATCATTGTTCTCCCGTAATTTCTTTGGTCAAAGCCATTGCACTTTGCATTACACTTGAAGTAGCTATTAAAGTGGCTGTTCGGCGAAGCGGCATTCGACATCTTCCCGAGGGGACCTCAGCGTAGCCTTCGATTCATCGATCGTGGACGGATGAGATTTTCCCGTGGTCGAGCATGTCCGGACCCTCACTCTTCTCAGCCACGATCAATTACATCGGCGCGCCCGTCATCCCCAACTGCTTGATAAAGTGTGTGATCTGAGTTGTATCAACAACCCCTCACGATGGAGAGGGACGCTAGGCGTGGTGTGGGGAGTGGAGCCGCTCTTTATGTCTTCGCCAACATTGGCGATGTGATCCTCCCCCGCTCTCTCTTGGATTTATGCTTCCTTCCTGGTTGCAAAAGATTTTTAGGATGATTTACGGTCGAAAAGGTTTTTTTGTCAAACGGGAACGACTTCTCTGTTGCTGGCTATTCGAGTGAGGGACTTTTATCTCAAAGTTAATTCGGTTGGAAGTTAATTTAATAATTTATGTAGGTAGATGGCATAATGACATGATATTTGGAAGAGGAGGCCGATAGCTAAGCGCCTAGCGCATCGTTAGCGCTATTGACAAGGTTAGGCAAGAAAGGATGGAGAGAAACCCGGCGTCGGCATTAGCCTGCTCTTAACGAAAGGCGCCTTGATGACTTCGGCTTAACGTCCCATCCGACGGACGGAGTGTTGTGCTTGAGGTGGCCCCATATACAAATCACTCAGCGGGCATCGGGCGCTTTTTGAAAAATCTCTGTCGCCGCCGCGATTTGAATCCGGAACCACGATGTGGAAAGCCAGCCCTAGCCACCATTCCAACTCAAACCCCGATGGCCCGCAGCCACGTATAGGGTGGTATGAATAACTATGTACTATGAAATAGATGCGTAGATATTTGATGCTCTTCTATCCAGAAGCGGAAAGGGAGGTAATGGTTTTGCGTTGCGTATTTAATTACTTTTCGTTTTTTACTCGTTTTCATTAATATCTCTTGATCTGCGAGATTCCGCCATGTACCAACCGATTATGTTCCTACACGGCTTGAACGGTCAGGAATACGCCAGTGTGATTCTGCCATTTTGAAAAAATCAATGTATATCCAGATACATAGATGCGGTTATATAAGCTGGATTAACATTTTAAAGGATAAAAAAAGTGCTCCATTTTTTTCGGAAACCTTAACAATATGGAATAAAAATTTGGCCTCCAATAGAATAAATTCAAAGCCTCGTGAAAAACTGGTTGGTACTCCTTTTCAGGGAAACGGCTGGCGTCCTAACCCACTGCGTTGCCCGTCCAATGAGGCGCTTTGATTGATCTAAAGTAGATGTTGAAGTCTGTGAGCCAGGGTATAAGGAAACAGAACGCCCTATGTAGTACGCACTTACTTTTCATTTGATTGTGGTAATTTTTCAGTCTTCACTGTAGCAATAAGTGAATGAGTCATTGATGTTGTTATTTTATCTGGAAGTCGAAGTAACGAGAATCAAATGAATCGACCGAGTAAGAAATGAGGAAGTATTTGAAAGACGAGGAGAGATGAGAAGCCTCGCGGAAACCTTGATGAGAAGACAAAAAAACCTTATCGGCTATACCTACATTGGGATATGGTATTGGGCCTGATGAATACAACTGTCGAGGTGGATGGCACGTACGGAAAAGGAGGACCTCGATGGATAAAATTATATGGAATAGGAGGATGTGAAAGAGAAGAGATACGCAGGTGTGAAAAGATAAGCTGACGGGAGAATTGAGTGGAGAGCTGCGTCAAACTTAACTTAGGACCAGTGATGATGATGAAGTCTAAAGAAGAAACTAGGATCCCTCTGCGTTGACTTCAGAAGAAATGGATGATTTGACAAGAACAGGGTGGAATGACAATTTACGTTTAATCGATCGATTCGGCTTTCACTTAGAGAGTATTCATGCTCAATGAAATGTACAGCAAACTTTGTAAATTTCACAGAATTTTATTTATTAGATTCGACGCGTTTCGCGACCAAGGCGTCATGTCAACGAAAAGGGTCGTACCTTTTAGGAAATATGTGAAATAGTCTCAAATATGAGAAGAAGTTCAAATACGGTAATATTTACGATGGTTGTTCCAGAAATGTGCGTTTTCGGTTCTAGTTCAATTACAATCAATTAATTTGGCTGGCAACATTATTAGAAGAAGAAGTAGATGCGAGAGCACGTTTTTCTGTTTTTCCATCGTTCAGACTTTCTCTTTCTCTCTCTCTCTCCACTCCCCTTCTCCTGCTCTCCCCAACAATCCGTTGATCTCCCGAATGTAATGTCCCTCGTCCATGAGGATAGTCTCGCCTCTGCAATCCTTGCTATCCCCTCATTCGACGTCATACGCCGCCTTCCGTCCCTCTAGGATATAAGCTAGTGAGAGTGATGCTGGTGGAGAGTTATTGTCGGCACATGGTTTACAATTATTTCTTCTTTTTCCTTCTCTTTCTCTTGTTGCTTCAGTCTCTACGTTTCGTCTTTTTTCTTCTCTCCCCTCAGGGTTCAGGGCGTTTCAGAAGGGGGCACGATTTTAATTTTTTTTCGAGGGGAAGGATTTTTTCGTTTTCCATGTTTTTTTGGGAGCCGGTGTGGCAAGGCAGTGAGGGTGATGATTGCGATGGCGGAAGGGGAAGGAAGGTTAGAGAGAAAGGGAAAGAATGTGTGTAATAAAAAAAGAAAAGCGGGGGAGGAGGAAGAATGCAATGCGGCACCCATTGTCCCTTAAATTACTCTCCCTCTGGTTGCTGCTGCTGTGGGTGGATTTGGAAGGGGAATGAACGCCAGGCCTGCCACCACTAATTCACCCGCCGGCCGCGGTCGCCACGAAAAAAATAATAATAAACCTCTGCCACCGAGATTTTTACCACTGAACGTCACGGAATTGACGTGTCGATAAATATTTACGTCTATTTTGACTGGAGACATTTGTGGAACGTCAGCTATTTCATTTGAAAGTCCTGTTCATTCGATTGAAGGAGAATTTTCCCTGGATCGTTGGTGATTTGGTCAGTTATAAATCACGGAATAATTATGAATTTAATGAACGGTATGTAACGGTATGTGTACGGACAGATTGGTTTCACGATTCTCTTCATACTTTTCTTTACTTTCCGGCGCCATTTTCGAGTCTTCCAGTATTCTCCGTGGTTATCTTGGTCCAATCAGATGCGGTTATGCGGACTAAGAAGAGTTGATCGGAATAATTATATTTATTTAAAGTTTTGATTTTTAGCCTTCATGTTCTAATAGAACTCTCTTTTATAAATTTTTCGTTCTGAGTATTTAGTTATGGCATGAAGCGGCTGGCATCATTGGTTTTTTATATATTAAATTAAAATATGGACGGAGCGAGGAAGTGCTAGACGTGGTAGAGGAGAAAATATTTGGGGAAGGGATGCTGTGACCCATGTCAGAGGACATTTTGTTAGGTAAGCGGTAATGGCGTAGGGAGGAGGGCGAGGGGACTGGTGGGTAAAATGAAAAGGATTGGCCTTTATTGTGAGCTGAAAAATGGGAAATTGATTGTGAATGGGGGACAGGCGGGAGGGATTTGTAAAATGCTGTTGTAAACCTACCGTAACTGGTTGAGTATTTTCATTAATTTAATTTTATCTTCTTTGAAAAATCTCTAGCCTTCTGACCTTCAACACCAGCGGCTTATCCATATTTCTCCCTTTCTCTATCCGCCGAAGTTCGCCTCCACCTCGATTTCTGGGCATAGTCGTCGACTGTTGTGCATTCTTAGGTTTGTTATGCTCAAGCCCACCATTCGTCCTCTTCTCCATCTCGTGGCAGTTCCTTGAGTTCACCCCCTTGAGCCCCAAACACTCATCTTGCTCATCCTCGGTTTTATTTGCCTTCAATCTTCTCTCCATTACACTTCTCTAGTAATGACCTTGTCTTTGGTGAAATTTTTGAATCCTTGTACCTCGGAACCGTTTGTTTTAGGACGTTCCTTAAGATGCTTAACCCGCAATGAATATAATTTTAGTTTTTAAGACCGGGGTGATAAGTTAGCACTGATTTCAGTTCCTACTTTTGACGTTGATTCTAAGGGTTTCTTAAAATCCCCCTGCGCAGTTTCGCCTTACGGAATTATTTTTTAATTATTTGGAGCTCGTGCGGTATAATTATCCGAGGTGGTTACTGATAAAATCGAGCGGGAATAATAAATAGTTGGGTTGGCAGCTCCGCACTGTGCACGTGGGGGAGTGGGGCTGGAGTATGGGGGAGGGGGCTTTTGCGATTGTTTTCCTTTCATTCTCCCCCCACCCATCCGCCCCCGCAGCAAATATACGCGAACGCTGAGACTCCGCCACGGGGAGGCGGTGGATTGGGGGGGAGGGGAGGGGGATTAATGGCGTGGCGGGAGGAGGAGGAGGGGCGTGCAGGGGGGGGGGGGGGTCACTCGCCCGCCCCCACCCCTCCACTCCCCTCCCCTCCGTGCCGCTGGAGTACGCTGCTGAATGCCCCGTGCATTGCACCGAACTCTCTCGTACGCCCTCTCTCCCTCCCTCTTTTCCCTCCTTTTCCCTTTTGCATCGCCGTATCGACACGTTCGCTTCCTCGCCCGCCACGTTGCCATTCTCCCTGCCGCTCGATGCTCTTTGTGAATGGCGGGCTTTTTTGCCGGGGGCCCGCCGCTGCTTATCTGGCAACACTGTTGCCAAGGCGTGGTCATTGTTGGGTGGAATGGGGCGCGGAGGTCTTCCCACCGCTCATTACGCTCTCGTTGCAACGGAGAGTGCTGATTGTGGGGGGTGGGTGTGTTCACGATGAAGATGGATGTGTGTACGCTGGCTAGTTGCGGAAGGTTTGCGTTCGTAGTGAGGATATGGCGCGAAAGGATGCCACCGAAGAGTTCGATGTGGAATTCAAGCGAGTGGATCGATGTGGTGCATGGATGGTTGGTTGTTTCTGAATCTGTTTTCTACCATTGAACCGACTTCCGGTCGTGTGGGAGAGATTATTTATACGACAAAATAGTTGGAGAAAAAAAAGTTTAAACTTATGCTACGTGTTCGGCTTGTCGTTCCATTTTTATTTTGATAAGTTTTGTTAAGTTTGTAGTCATTCAACGATCGTGGGAGCAACATTGCTTGGGACCATGGAAGCGCGACAGACATAAAGGGTCGATTAACCCAAGCTGAGGAGACTTTCAAGGCAAAGGGATCGTTATACTGAATATGTGAAGTAAGTACTGATACTTCTCGCTTTTTCACGTAAATCATTATTTCAAAATAGTCAGCATGTTTCACTGCACTGGAGGTTCAGAGTCCTGACGGTGCTGCAGTGCAGTGAAACATGTTGACTCCTTTGAAATAAAGGTTTATGTGAAAAAGTTCAAGGTGTCATGATTTCATATCCTACAATGGATTTCCCCAGTATGCATCAGCATCAATCTTTCATTTCATAAGCATGGAGATCAGGAAACGGTACGAAAAAGCATTCGTGTGGACATTGGCACTCTATATTCAGACTTTTGATCTATTGGAAAAAGTGAACAGAAAAGAATAAAGGCCTTCGAGTATAAGTACAGGATGCTGAAGATAAGATGGATGGATAGAAATGAAGAGGTGTATAGAATAATAAAAGAAGAAAGGACTGTATGAATCACTAGACGTCTAAGAAGGACACGGTGGATTTGCCACGCAAAAAGTCGAAGCAGTTACGTGGAATGAAAAGGCCAGTGTATACATTAACACAATTAAGTATGCACCTGCTTAAAAAAAATAATATCGTCCAAAAATTCTTATGAACTCTCGTTTCCGTTTTTCGCGGCCCTAAAATTGCTGCCACTAACGCATTTGTATTTATTCAAAGTCTTAAAATTGCTTTATACCAGAAGTAGTAATATACCGAGTGTATCTGATAAATGTAAATATAATATAAGTCAATCATTTTAACAAACAGACCAAGATTGTCTTTTTAGAAACGTCGATTTCTCTACGTGGAGCCAAAGATATTTCATTTACTTCCAGCTGAAAAAAAAAAAATAAATTTTCAAATAAAATGTCAAGATTTTCCTAAGACTGGCTTTTCTCTCAAGAAATGATTGAGCATTTATTTTTATGTTATTTTTTTAAAAAGCTTATGTAATGTTTATTGCATTATACTTTTGGCGTACATTTTTGTTCCTTGATGGTGGCTCAATTCTGGTCTTATGACCTCGGAGACCACCTCAAGCTCCCTCTCCTCTCCTATGATCAGCCGTAAAATCAAAATCTTAGGAGTAAATAAATCATTATTATTATACTATTGTTATTATAAAACTTGATATAATAGTGAGAGGGGGAGCGTGAGGGAGATAAAGGAAACTAATTACTTAGTATCTTCGGAGTGGGAGAAATGGAGAGCTGCAGTATAAATACCAATCTTAGTGTTGCTGAGAAACTAGCTCTCTGAATTTAGTTAAATACTTTCCAGGACAGTTAACTAAGACGGAGAGTAAAAATTGCAAGCTCACTTTTTCCTTCCCTTTCCTCCTCTCTGTCCATTGTTTTGGCTTTGTTAGGTTTTTTGTGGTTTTGAGTTCAAGAACTAATGTTATAGAGTTGAAGGACTGGCGAATTGCGTGATTCTTATTATCATTAGTGCTCGTGGGGAACCATCGTTTTACATTTCCGGACAGAATTTATATCTTCCATTTTGTCTTTTCCAACTGACCTGAAATTAGGCTGTTCTCTAAAGGTAACAATTTTGCTGAATTTTTTTGTTTAGAATTTTATACTCGTGTGTTGGTTGTGTCTATCAGTGATTAAAATTTTTGTTAAGTACTCTTATAGTATGAGGTGATGGATAATACCATTAGTTGTTCTCGCAGCTTGAGTGATGGTTTTAATTCGTAACATTGTGTATTTTACAAGCAGAATGAATATTGACCTCTTTTTAATATTCTGATTTCCCGAATTGCATTTAATTTTTTGAAGTATTTAAAAAAGGAATACAGTTTATCGCAATCTATCTCTATCTTTCTATCTCTGAAATTCTCAAGTGGTGATAATCGGTGATGTTAAATGTTGTAACGAAAATTTCCATTTTCGAGAAAAAATTGAGAAAATATTTTATAATCGAATTTATATTGAGGAATGCGCTCCCATGTCCAATCCGTGTGTGCGTAGGTATATGGGCACAAAGTGCATTCAGCCGTGGTACACTCCCTCTCCCATTGAATGGTAATCCCCTATTCTCTCTCCCCCCACCCCCCTTTCCTCCAGCCTCGGTCCTATTGATGCGACAATTGGTGGCATTCGGTTTGTTTTTTATTGCGTCGCCATTGTATTGCCTAAGCTCTCGCGAAATCTCTACTCCCATCCAATTATGCGCCGAAAATCCTGTTTGGATCGGACACATTGTCCATGGTCACGGCTCCCCAGTCTCTTGTTAATAAACGGCTTATCTTTTGTGATTAGTTCGATATATTCGGAGCGGAAGACGGCGATTGTGCGTGCGGAGTTTCGATTGGTCGAATGCATGCGGTTGCCATGGAGTATGAAAGCCAATTAATGCTGCATCCATTGTGTTATCCTTAGATTTTAATTATACTCATTTAGCTGATTTGCGTTCCTTTATCAAAGTTTGCTGCTATCTATCGTTTTATTTTAGCTCGGAAGGTAATGGAAGCATTAGGAAATGTTGTGAATAGTTGTTTAGCATTCTAGGCAGTGCTTTGCAATTTTATTCCATCTACGCACTAATTATGTGATTATAAATATCCATAAGTTAATAGCTATCGATATGATCAATATCAGTTCAATAAATCTTTTGGACGGTCATATCGGGGCTTAAAATAGTTTCAGCACAATGCAACGATCATTTTGACCGGCTTACTCTTCGTGCAAATTTTTTACCATCCCTAATGATAATATGTATAATGCATGCCAGCGGTCGTTTCGTTTCTTTGCTTTCCTCATGGCGTCTGCCAAGTGGTTTTAGAGTATGAATGCACGTGCATCTTTGCTTTGAAGTCTGAGATTAAGCTCGGGAATTTCTTCATTAGTGTTAAAATACACGCACACTCTAATCTGGAATGATTTTGATCTAGTTTCGACGGCGGTTTATCTCCACGTGTCCTTTTCAAAGATGTACTTTTTAGCTAATGATTTAAATGCAATCGGATTTGTAGAACAAACTCATAAGGCGACCTTCTGATTACCGATAACATGTATTCAAAACTGTATAAAATCAAATGATAATGGCAAAATTATGAATTATTAGTGGCACAGGTGGTGAAGCGTGAAATTATGGACCATAAAGTGTTTTTCAATCTAAATTAAATTTCATTGAACTCGCGTAACTGAAATCATTTTTAAGTGCTCATAAATAAAAATCTTGCTATTATCAATCACTAACGTGATCTTAAAAAATAGTGGAACTGTAATGTTGATTAAATATTTGTCTTTTGTTACGCTGTTGCCTTGTTATGCATCATTTAATGAGTAGATTTTAGAACTCAACTCCATGCAATTACCTTGGGTAAATATTTGATAAACTAATGTGGCGGAGTTTTCACAAATTCTCCGTCGAGTTACATGAACGGCGACTTGCAAGTACTCTATTTCCTCACTAGGTGGAAAACCTGTAAATATATCATCCGCTTTCTTTTTCTAAAACAACAAATTATTAATTTATTCAAATGGGGTCTTTCACAATGTGAAGTGTAGATCGAAGGTCCGCGGTTCGAATCCCGGTCCAAGGAAATATTTTCCCGTGAAAATTATGGTTAAGTTCACCGCTGTTCATGCGGTAAGCTTGAAATACATCATATTACGAGGGAATTGTTAAATTGCTTAGACTAAACCTATCCCTGTAACCTCTCGTCTTCCAAATTCCTGAAATGCGATTTTAGGCGTTAGTAAACGACCCCATCGTGAATTTCGGTTTTGTAACTGTGAGAAGGAATGGGCATTGAGGTAATTAGTCGTCGTGCCAGAAAGTTGGGAAATCGGTGGTATAATTGAAGCTAGTGGCTGCCAGAGAAATGAGGCCTCATGGAGATTGAGCTATATGTTACCATCCTGATTTTCCTATTAAAAAATAATAATCCCTGCGTTGGACAATTGGCGGGAAGTGCTCTCATATCCATAATTGCGGAGTTGTTATAATGGCTACTCTACGGTTACATTTTTAGCAGTGGTGGTGATCCGTTTGTAGGTTTGCCAACTAAATCGTGACTTGCTAGAACTATGGGTGTCGCAATCCTTACTGCAGGCGCCGCAGTTCATGCTAAATGCTTAAAATTGGGCCTTAATCCTTAATTTTGAAGCATTGGGAGGAACTTATAATTTTGAAGGATAGAGAGTTGGAAGAATATGTTGCAATGAAAACACTATTACGCCTCAATTTGATGCAATTGGCAAGGCGGTGGAGTTTAGGTTGTCTTGAAGATAAGTATTGAACGTAATATGTGTTCAATCTAAGGTAAACAAGGTCTTCTGTGACCTAAATTTCGTTTTTATTGTCTATCCGTACATTGACGGCTGTGACAGGTTTACCGGTAATTAGCTTTGAAATCGGTATTATTATATCTGTACACAATTTCCATATTTTCAGCACTTAAAATTCCATCATAAGGAAACATTATTAACCTACAAGTTTGTGTTACCTTTGACTGGTTTGGACAATTGCAACTTCCATTGGGCCTTAACATTTAATTTCGAAAATTTTTAGCATTTTACAAATAATTAATTGTTGTTATTTTTTAATTATGAATAATTTTTGAAAAACTAATTCCTTTTCATTTCTCTTTTCAGGTATATTCCCATATTCTCGATTGTATGCCAAGAGTCGGTTGAATTTCAGTGAGTGCACAATTGCAATTACAGAATGCAAAAAAGTTACATTGTTTTCGTTCTGGTTTGCTGCAATTAAGATTGTTCGTTCGTAGAGTAGAATATTTTTCATGAATATATTCCTGAAGCTCATGAATTAATTACTACCTTTTCGGTTGGTAATCAACTGCACATTTTTCTGGTGATTAGGCGCACTAAAATTCATGCAAGCAATCAAGTGAGTTTGCCGTGTACAGATTCTTAATTAAATCTTATTATTCATAACGAATCTCTTTTTTTAGCATACAATTCCATTATATTTCAAAATAGAATTCTTTCATGTGCCTTTGTACCATTTGTCCACAACTGGCATTTGTATCGCTGTGTTGTGCTATTTCAACTTAAAATAACACTTATTTATAGCTCAATTTTCTGTGTGTCTTGAGATGAACGACATAGCGTAGGTTAGCTATTTTCTAACTTTGGGCCACTCAAATGTATTCTTGTTAACTATTTCAAAAACATGCTTTAATCTATGGAGATGGTGTACTTCACTGTTGTAGTTTGCAGGGTGCTAATCAGTAGTGTGATCTTGGGGTGTTCGATTGTGTGCACCAACTGTATTTTACATTATTCTTTGCTACCCAAATTAATGGATACTGAGAGTTCGTGAGCATCCAGTTTCGTGTGATGTGTGGGTGCTACGAAAGAACCCTCGAACGGCTGCACTTGTGTGATAAATTATTCGTTCCTCCGGTTTCCTGGCTTTAACGGCCTCTGCGCGTTGTTGTTGTGGCATCGGCCGAAATACTAGGTGCTATCATTTTTCCAGGAAGCGTAGTGAATAACCCAGGAAGTTCCCCGTCCATTTTGGAAAAAGAATTCACTGTTTTCCTTGCTTTAGCTTCTAGAATTGACTTTGTTTTGCCGAAGTGGCCTGGGAAGTGTTTTGTAATTCTCTACAATGACCAAGAATGGTGATAGTTTACGTTTCTGAGACACCATCAGAAGTTTAGGTTAGTTATTGCTAATAAATTAATTTTTGAGAAAACGTAACAACATTTTTTCCAAATAAAACTGTATAATGTGATACTCGAACGTCTTTTCTGCCCAAAAAAAGTATTAGCTACCTTTCTATGAAGATTTTTTAAAGGAAGCTGATGAAAATTATCCTGATCCCAATTTTTAATACTTACGAATCGTTATTTTTGCTCTCCAAAGCGTTTTTGAGGGTTAAATGTGTGTAAATGTCATCATTTCCTTCATTCTTTTGAACAGTAGTTCAACTTCCAATTGCATTGCTTATTTTTAAGGCGGCCACCATTTTTTTAATCACTTATTGCGTAACATTTTGCTTACCTTAAATTTTAGATATTTTTTCTAAAACATATATCCTAAAACATATGAAAGTAGGTATCCCTGACCAATAGTGGAACAGGCTCGTACTGGTTATATTCAAGACTGACGTTCTTTCCATTTCATTCGACCAGAAAATAGCCGAGAAACAACGCATCGCAATTGGAGTAGACTGGCGAATCGAGAAATTGGCTCGAAAATATGGTTTTTAAATGAGGCTGAAGTTTGACTCACTCAGTTATTAAATCCAGAGATGGGTTTTGATAGGTGTGGATAGATTTCACCTCGAACTAAGTCACAGGTGTGTGAATTTTACACATTCATGGTAGTGAGGTGAATTCCTCTCCCTGGCCCACGTTGCACTTCGGTTTTAGCTCTCGAGATTCGAACCTTGGACTGCAGCCATGCACTCTACCTACGAGGCTGCCACGTTCCCCACTGCTAGCACTTGAATCGCCATGGAAACGGATGTTATTTTGAATGTATAAATACGTAGAATAACCAGATGGGGATAGCATTGAAATTATTTATCTGGAACTGCTGGGGTAATTATTTAAATACCAAGCAAATGAAGGATCATGTGTGAACAGTGCAAAGGGCGAAGGGTCCTGCTGCGGTAGTGCTCTTGAGACGCTCTCGTTTGCCTTATAAGGCGGGAAGTTTGCGCGAAGAGTCGACGGGTGAATTTACAGCGGGTGTGAGTTGGAGGGGATAATTGGAGAGGGGGTGAGAATTTCTCCCCCGGGGGCGAGAAGGGGGCGGTGGTTTCTCTTTAGGGTGCGAGGGAGAAGAAATAGGTGGGGACCAAGGGGTTGCTTTGGCTAAAGCGTTGACCATTAAGGGAGAAGCCAGCGAAGTGGACGAAGATTCTAACACACGGGCACGGCTCCTCGTTGGAAAGCGGTTCGCACCAAATAGTGGTGATTGGTCCCACATCTTCGTATAAAAACCAAATAAACCCCTACATTTGTAGTATAAATACACAATATAAAGTATACCATCGCATATTCCGATGCTCAATCCTTGTCTCAGACGCGGGTTATTTCACCTCGTCCATTTCGCTAGTAAAAGTCAAAAGATTTTCATGAAATATTTTCTGTTCAGGTGAGGGTAGAACTCACTTTGGGCTAAGTTGCAGATGTATTAAATTCACGCATTCAGTTCAGGGGGTTGTGGGATCCTTCTACAGTTTCTCTTCCATAGACCAGGATTTCAATTTAGGGGAATCCGAGGTCTTGACCCAGAATCTTAAGGATTTTCTGGGAAAAACCTGTGGTATGTCGGTGAAGGAAGTATTTTTATGGTGCAAACTTTTTTGGAGGGCCGCGAGGTGTCGGGCAAAAGTGGTGCGACCATTCGTCAATGTCTCCGGATAAACAAGCGGCCGCGTGTGCTTCGCCAGTGGTTCTTTCTGGCCGGGAAAGTCTCCCCGGCCCCTTCAGTGGGCAGGAGTGGTCGCTTTCGCATGCTGCCCCTGCCATCGCCCCTGTCCGCCCGTGTGTACGTAATAGCCTCCGCTGATGAACCTCCCGCCGTGCTTGCCGAAAGAATTAGTCGTCTGGAGAGTAGAGAGAGCACATTTGCAGATAGGATGAGGAGGCCGCAGTGGAAATTCTCTCATTTTCATCTTCACTCTTGGAATTTTCTCGGTGCCCATTCAGCGGAAGCGTTTACGTATTTCTTAATAGTTTTTCCATATTCAATGACTGATCTGGTTTACAGCGATTCTGATTTTAGTGCTACAGACGAGGTGATTATGTCTTTTACGATGTTGCGGGCAGTCTTTATAAACCCGGGTAGGAATTCTGACACACTTCTCTCGTGCCTCTTTCTCGGAGACTACTTTCCCAGATCCTCTCTGGAGCCTTTCTAAACACTTGTAGATGAAGTCTATGAAAAACGTTGTTCATAGCGTTACTAGCTGAGCGAGGGCTCTGGAGGTAGTGGTTATTATGCGCAGTGGTAATATACGCGCTTGTGATGTTATTTTTGCGTGGTTTATGATGACATACTCGATTTAACTCATCACCCTCGCTTTTCCCTGCATGCATTTCCTTCTTCATTTCAGTTCACAACCTAATATTCATTCGTTACTTGCGCCTCATTCTCTTCCCAACATCGTTTAGTCCAACACTGCTTTCAGCATTCCCTTCCCCCAAATACATACTCCATCTGCGCGCTCTTCTAAATCGCCATATCTTACAGCCTTTCCCTTCGACTGTTTCGACTCCTCTCGTCTCCCAACTGCGCACGCCTCCACCAATGCCTCTTGCACCTCCCGTGGCGCCTTTTCCCGCCTTATACTTAGCGCGAATTCAGAGGGATTGTATATTTTCATTTAACTGTGGATTCCCAAAGGTAACTTTGATATAAAATAGATTCTTACAGTAATGTTACAGAAAAGTGTAAATGGAAGCTATCTGGCATATATGTATAGACGCTGTAGTTTTAATCTTATTCTTCTACTAGATTTGAAATGCATTCGCCAAAAATATACCAATTTACTTATACTTAACTTCTCACAAGCTAACTGAAACTAAAATAATGACCGGGTAATAGCTTAACAACCTGTTGCATTTTAGGTTGTTCATTAATCTAATTATAATCACAGGTAACTTCCTTTGAATGTCGCATGTTCTAAAAATTATGGATATGCCATCAACTAGTTTTCTCTGATGTCGAACTTGTTATAATAAGTCGATTCACTATTATGTTTTTCACTAAGTACTAAGACTTAATGCCAATGTAAATAAGTACCGCTGTTCCTTATCATTTACTTATTCGCGGTTTGCACTGTAATTTTAAAGCAGTTTTCTGTGGTATATCTAACTGAAGAAGCATTGTTTAAGTTCCCTCATTTAGGAAGTGTAGAAAATTGTGCTTCATAACGTTTTGCAGCATAATTTGGAAATAATCAGTGTTTGTATGTGTCTACGTAAGTTTATGATTTATTTTTGTCAATAGTGTTCCGTGTCCAAACTTGAGCACTCAACTTGCAATCGATAGATTTTAGGATAAATCGTTATTGTTAACTTTGCATTTGTTGTACGTTTTTATTAATTTTTAGGTATTCCAGTATTTCGATCATAACAAGTGCCTTTATAGCTTAGTGTTTCTTGTGTATGGGCTTCCTTCCATATCTGTAAAAAGAGCATTGCTGTCGGTTACATGTCCTGATCTATACTTTGTCCCGTCTTATGCTGTCTAAAACCCATGTTCAGTTAAAAAGCATGAACGCGAAGTTTTTTTTAGATACACATCCCACGGCCATGTTGTTATCAAGTTTGAACTCGTGCAATAAAACTGTATGCTCTTGTAATAGTGGAAACAAAGGTAATCATTGCATAAAATCCAATTTATTCTGAAGCTGGGATACAGTTTTTTTCAATATTATTTTTCTTCTCTTATAGTCATTTTGTCTCCCCCGAAAAATCCCAATTCCAGCTAAACTTTATGATCCTTCTCCTCCTTGTAGTGATTCTGTTTCTCCTTTCCTCTTCTTCTTCGAATGGTCCCGTATCTTTTTACTTTCTATTACAATTTCTCACTGTCCATGACCATGCATTGTCTTTCTTTTCCTTCTTCAATTACGCCCTAATGCTTCTAGGCTCTCGAAAGCAGATGCGCCCACATTTAGGCCTGCCACCATCCCCTCTCACGATTACCTCTCTCTCCCGCCCCAAAAGTAAGCAGAGCCTTGAAACACCTGCTCTTCTTAAATGCTCTCCTCTTATTCGACCCCTACTTGCCACTTCAGTTTTCATTTACTCCGTTTCTTTCTTTCTTCCTCACCGGGAGTTCATTATTTTTTTACGTAGTTAATTCTTATGAAACTTACGTCGCAATGCGAAAAAAACGTAATTTTTTCGAAAATTGCCAAAGTTTATCCCTCGGCTGATAATTGCTCAAAGCTGCGGAAGTCACCGCGATGTTTTCTCCGGCAGTTGCATTTTAAAATCCAAATAATTCGTAAATTATTCTGATATTGCGGTTGCATTGCCGGCCTGTAAAGGCGTTATTTACCGTTCGAAGAAAAGCGTGTAATTTTAAACCACACTGAACGCCATTTGGCCACGAAACTCTGATTAAGTGTGTCATGAGAATCAAATCACAATAAAAATATACGTTTACGCCGTAACTGCCGGGTTGTTAGCGAATGAATGGTGTGACTAGGGTCGAGACTGTATTGGTTTCATGGAATGGACGCTACTATCTACCCAAAACATTGTAAAGAGTAGGTAATTCCAGTAAAATAAGTCGCCCACCTAAGTAGTTTCAATGCAGCCTAATTTGGTTCTAACATCTAAGGATGCCATTCGAGAATAGCATGTAATGTCATTTACAGCAGTGTTTAAGAAATTTTAAATTTCATTGGAATACATAATAATTGGTTAAATAATGTATAATGGTCCATATTTACAAATGGTAATGGTATAATACATTGCTGTCTTGGCTATAGGTATTAATTATGTAGTTAACATTCAAGGTAAAGCATAAATATTTATTCACCTTATTCTATTCGGAATGGTCTCGAGGATGTAATGCCCAATTTAATGTTTTATCTCAGTGGTTGATTGATATTTGTTTTGGAGCGGCAGTGGAGCGGCTCCTCAAACGCCTCTTAAACCTCTCCTTACTCGCCCATTCAATTCTCATCCGCTCTACTTCTCTCTCTCTCTCTCTCCTCCGCAATCTCCTGCTTTCCTTACCGCGCGAACCCTCTCTCATTTTCTCTTTCCTAGTTATCTTAATTTAATTACCGGTGTTGTGAGGCAACCTTCCTTCTCCCCTCCCACCCCCATCTTCTTCCCAAACGTAATGTGAGCGAGGCTCTGCGGATGGGATGCTCCTCCCGAATAATTGGAACCGATGGCAAGCACGTGTAGGTTGCGACACCTGCACGGGCGACCACTTAAACGGAGAGAAGACGGGAGGCGGTAGGTACCTACTTATCTGAGGGCGTTAATGAACTACTTTATCATCTTGTGTATGTTCATTCAAATTACCGTATTATTTCCCTGCAGACGTATCAACTACTTCATGCATGAGCTCTACGAATTGTTCTGCTATATTTTTAAGGTCACTATTTATTTTTTGACGTGAAATTCAAATCAACGATGAAATATGTATCGCATATCTCAAAATGTCAATATTGCATCGCAGGACCTACGCCTTGAATCACATGTTGTTTGATGTAAATCATACATGTCCCCAAGAAACACTTGGTATGCATGTTCAGTAATTGTGTTCGATTCACATATTTGAAATTGTTTTAGGTCATGAAAATCAAAGTTCATGAATATTTATAATGATATTTGGCCTTTAGGGATATCATATTTCCCAAACCTTTTTCCTATTATTTACGCGCATGTTTAAATTAATGTATAAAATGTACAAATTTCAAATAGCCGGATATGGTCTGGTCAAAATCTGCTTTTGCTTCCCTCCGAGTTTCTGAGCAGTTAGCGTGCGAATGGCATTACGATGAGGATGCAGGAACCGCCTGGCTGCTGATCGAGGAGTACTGGTTTGCATTCTTCTGACTCACCAAAACAAAATATACTTACAAAGTGCAGGATCGGGTAAAGGAACTGGTCCCACTCTGAATGGGTGAAATTCATGCACTTATGGCTTAGTCCGGGGTGAGCTCTGCCGTCACCGATGCAGCCCAAGTGTTTTGGATCACAGACTGCGTGAAGGAAGTCACTAAGTGAAGCCTGAATCTCACGATAATTTTCCCATCCCTTAGAGGGATAGCTCGAGCGATACCTTTCCAGGGACAAAGAAAGGGATCGCTCAAACCACCGTTTTCTGAATCACGCGGTCATTCTTACCGTCCCTTTTCCCATCGCATCTTCCGTCGCCTTCCCTATTTGCAAATGTCATTCCATTAAAAGACAAACGTGGCGTCACATTCGGAGTTAACGACCATGCGTTCCGATCGGCGGCTAGACGGCGCCAGCGATGGTATTAGTGACGTAAAAATGGACGCGTCGAGTGGTGGAGAAAGGGATGGGTTTTGTATCCCTGGAGTCGTCGCGGAAAATGATCATTGAGTGAAACGGTTATTTTTCGGCAAACATTCGCCACCATCCTCTTCACCCGAAAAGAAATAATAATCTTGCGATTCAGACCTAGGGAAATGGCTGTATTCTAGGAAGTACTTATAAGTTGGCAGCACTATAGAAGATAGCATAATTTCTTCGCTTCTTGGGGAGGGGCGTGTTTGAAGGGGGGCGTCTGTCTGGGGGTTGTTTAAATGAGCGATTTCCTGCCTTCACCTGATGCCACCTTCCTACCGCATTGCTGAGACCGTTGCGTTAGCTTGGCTTGGATGAGGGGGGGGCCTGCTGTGCGCCCCCGGATGGATGCAGCAGAAGGTATCCATTACGCCTATAGTGCACTGCCGCCCACCCCCGGCCACGTGTTGTAGCGAAGGCGCCCTCTTAAGCCGCAATCGGTAAGCCCCGCGCCCGCACGGTGACTTAAGGAGGGGGAGCGGGCCATTTGCACAGCCGCGTCACCATTAGTTATTCATCACCCCGTAAATATTGTGCCACTGGGCATGAGCCGCGGTGCTGGCAGCGGTGGGCGGAAGGAAACCTTTAATATTTGATGCCCCCGCCCCCTCTTCTGCCCCCATCCTCCCCCCCACACCGAGCGGGGAGTAGTTCCCCACTCTCCAACAACCTTTCTCTTCCCTCCCTGTTATATCTGCCATGTTTTTGCCCAAATATTTTTCGCCTTTATTGCGATTCTCCGTTTCCGCTGACTTATTCCTTCCCACCCTCCTCTCTGCGTACGCTTCGTCCGAGTGTTGATGGATGGACCACGGCGGAGCGCGCAACCGCCCCCTTCCACTTTCCCCTACCCCTTCCACGCCGTACGAATGCGTGTCTTGTCCGCGTATGAATTATTGAGCTTTTAAAGTCACTTCCAAAGCGGTCTATTTTTTTTCTAATTTGGAAATGCGCGGCGCATCTTGAGATCAATGATTTTCAGTATTCATCCGAGCATTTTTCTCCGCGTTGTTTTTTTTATTCCGGGCACACGCGGCTTGGGAGTGACGGATTGGATGGAGCCTCGGACCATTACATTGCGTGAAATGTGGTCAAAATGAAGATGGAATGGAGAGTCTGTTAGGCTCGGATTTATTTCTTCTTTTGTAGAAATCGCTTACAGACTCTAGTGGTTTCTACTATTCCGCAAGACAGGAATTGAACGTCTGCCCATTTTATATACGGCTCTAGTAATTTCAATTTCGTGTTATAATCTAACTGATAGTCTAGTTTACTTCAAAATCTTATCTAGGCTGAATTCCGTTCTTTACCCATTAAATGTTGAATGTACTATGGCTACATGATTACTTTCCAAATGAGCGATAAATATTTTAAATGAGGAGGCATCTAGATTCTAGTTGCTTCGTTCGGACGGTTCAGTCAGAAGGAACACTTTGTCATACTTAAATATAAATATTAAGTTGCATTGAAAGCTGGAAAAAATATTTGTAAAATTTTAATTTTATTTAAGTTTTTTGAGCATAGGCCCTTGTCAAAAAAGACGCCACTGCCATTAGAAATTATCATTGCTATATATTGGGTCGTGTTCATGAGGTTATTTGAATTGAAATCATATCAGGCAGCATACCAATATTTTCCCTTGCTTTCGTTAAACCAGTATAACTCTGTGTTTTTAGGCTCAAATGCGAAAATTATCCTTTCGTCAAATGGAATTTTTTTTAATGCCTCGCTTATTTTCAATGTTCTCTCCTTCGTGGGCAGATATTAAAAATACCGCGCAGTTAGCTAGAGGTAAAACAAGATCGAAAAGAAGCGAACGAGGGAGACTTGGGAGCGACATTTAGCGGAGAGCAGCGGAACACTTCCACCCTGGGGCTATCTTTCCTTTGTTTCACCCGCTGCTCTTGACAACGCTTGCTTCCCAAAGAGGAGAACTTTTTATGTTTTGCTGTGTTACCTCAGGGTAATTGAAAAAACAGGGCAAATGGCGAAAAGCTCGCTTTTTTCTAAAATTGTGTGGATTTTAGTTAAAATGCCATGACATCTTCAGGTGCCTCTAACCCTACAATAGAAAGCAGTGTAGCAGAAAATCTATGAAGGCTTAAAGACATAGGTTTATTTTCAAACGCTTCTATTGTAACATGCATCTAAATGATTGACTTTATTTTATTGATAAATTGGTTATCCAGTCTATATGTTGTTACAACTTCACCGGTTTTGCCATAACTGCTTTTTGATACTTTTTTGAAAATGTACTCATTTTTTACTTTTAACTATTTTGTGGAGATAAAACCAGTTGAGATTTTCACTGAAATATTTCAAGTAGATTACCGTTGAATTTTACTTGAAATTGTATGTTGTCAAGGTAACAGGTGTGTTCAAATTTCTTTACAGAAATGTGAATGTTTTACTTTGAATAATGATTCTTATGCTACCTTGGATGGATAAATTAAAATCAAAACTTTAGCAGGGATGTCAGTGAATGCCAATTTATTATTTCCAAAGGATCTTGTTCTGCAATGGCAAGCATTAGGTGTGCGCGCTCAGAATGTCCGCAGTGTTATAGCGTCTGCTTTTTATAAATATAGACTCCGCGTCACGAGGTCAATTGAGCGACTCAAGTCCACTGCAATTAGTCTCATTAAAGGGCCAAGTTAGAAATTAGCCGTTTAAGCTTGTTGCATCTAAGATTGGAATTATTCAAACTTCCTTCATCCTTTTGAAAAGGTATCAACAAATATTTTCTTTAGCGTAATCTTTCTTTACTGTTTTCATTATTCCTGTGCTCCTAAGTGAAGTTTTACCTTTTAAATAGACTGGTATTGATTAAGAAAATTTTACTGGTAACTTCACACGCAGTCACGTGAAAATATCTTATTAATTGCGAAAGAAAATCATTTGATTTTCCCGGTATTCTTTCATTCTCCTTTCCCGTAAGCGACCAATTACACCACCTAGTCACCTAGTAGCGTCAGCACAGAGCGTGGTGAATATTGTCAGAAAATGAAGCATCTTTTTTACTTATATAACATCATTTACACGTGTTATAAAATTATTCATAGTTTGTCCCAACTGGGTGGAGTTCCTTGATTAAATAAACTTCGGCACTACATGGCAAAAGGACTTGCCATACCTGAATTATATATATATATCTCGTCTCTAAAAACGAGCGGCTGGAGCGAAATTAATCAATTAGCAAGGCGGAATGAAAACAATTGCGCTCGCGAGAGGGTTGGAGGGGTCAATTTGGTGGGGTGGGAAATATTGGATGGGAGGGTGGCGGGGGGTGTGGAGGAAGGGGAGGGTGGGGTGGGGGAGCGATATTAAGCAGACGCAGAGGCTGGTCGTCATGGCAACCGCGTGGAATGAGGGTCTTGGGGGGGGGGGTGAATGGAGTGGCGGTTGATTCGAGCATATACTTACTATACGCACATACATATATGTAGATATAAAGGGGAAGGGGGAGGTGCTCGGGGAAATTTTGAAGGGTTTAAAGTTTTTTGTTATTTCATTTTTACTCCTCCTCGAAGGGAGTGGTTATGGTGGGTGGGAGGAGGATGGTCGCGCTAAAGTTCGGCGGATTGATTATTGCGTTTTGGGGGCCCTTCAAGGTGAGCCCCCTCCCCCCCTCTCTCCACTTCCTCGTTTCTGCTCTTAATTAACATTTCTTTCTCGGCCTCCTCATTTTCCACTGCTCCCCTTCCTTCCTAATGTATCTCCCCCCTCCTTCCGAAATCATTTAAAAATTTTTATTTTAAGCACTGCGCAGCTCTTATGCCATTGGTAGGTCGTCCATGCTCACCGTCACTTTGGCCTGTGGCCTAAGGGTGAGTCGCCTACGTGGTCCTATTTTTCGCCTGCATAGTATACCGTAAACCGCATTGTATTGAAAGATCATGAATCAATTTTGTTCAAAGCCTATTTAAAAAAAATAATAACTTCTTAATTAAGGCTAAACATGCAATACTGAGGTGTTTTTCAATGATAATATTAAATGGAGGTGGAAATGAAAACAAACAGATATTTGATAGATTAATTTGTAGGTGATAAAAACTTTTCACCGGTAAGTATTCGTATTTCCATATATTCAAGCGTTAACACTCGTGTGTACCCGGCCTGTTGTTTTATTTTCAGTTCATTGTGGTCTGCTACAATTTTTTAACACTGCCGATTTTACGCTCACTATTGTCTTCTTGCTCTGCATTTGTGTTTAATTGCAAAGCGTATCAAAATTCACTGTTGCTATCATTCTCAAACGTCTGAATTGAAAAAGGATTTTTTGGCATACTTTTTTGTCCGTTCCCTTTTTTTCTTTACGTTTCTCTTTTAAGTGTATCTTTTATTAGTGCAGTTGTTATCGATTCATTTCAAATTTCTAACTGTGATTAAATACAGATATTCAGAAATATTTGTGTAGGGTTAGTTAAGAAACTCATCCTCTGTAAAAATAGCTGTCGATGTGCCATGCATACATGAGTAGATCATATTGAAATCCGTTTAAGATTGGTACTCATGCATACTTCAGCCCTCCTTTCCTCCCAATTTAGTTCTTTTACCTGCCTGAGGTAGAAAAACTAGATCTTCTGCGCCGTTTCCATTAAGATTTAGCTGTGAAAGGTTTTATATTAAGTCCTCATGGCCTTCCCTATTAATTTTGTTCATGCAATATATTTCTCCATCTACATATATTCACCCATTAAAAAAAAATGTTTTCCCATTTATACTCGATTTTTAACCCGTTTATAGTATTTGAACAGGAAAAGAAGACGTATTTTATTCATCTAAGGTGGTAATGGTAAATTAAAATCGTCTGTGTAAATTAACCCGCAGACAAATTGCGGAGGTTGTATGGAAAAAGCTTATGGCGTCGGCGTGCTCAAACTCTCGAGGGTGCTGCGTTTAAATTATGCGTTTATGCATCTTATTTCTTTGTTCGTTTTTGTATCATGAAAGTAGGGATCACTTCCCGCTTATTTTAATCACCTGCGACTATCCTTCACTTCACTAAGTTGGTCAATTACGCTGGTGTCATAAGTTTCCTATGCGTTGATCTATGAGGTGGATGCGGAATTAACATCATTTGTGTGCAGCTACGGCAAAATGTGAGAGCGAAATAGATTATTGCTATTAGTAGGTTCCAAATGGAAGTTATAATTTGGCCAGTGAAACTAGTATTTTTTGGATCTTTTCATGAAACAGCGGAAGGTGATTGTAAATTCGTTTTGAATGAGGAAAGGATCCCGTTTGAGTGCCTAACAGGGCAGCGGATCCTTTTGAATCCGCTAGCCTCAGTTTAATGCCACCAAACGCTCCCTTCCACCATATACCCTCGTTACGTAATTGTGTTGCTGCTTGCCTGGGCAGCTTCGAATGCATTCAGCTATCTGCCCTCCCCGTAAATTGTTTCACAAAGGGACCCTCTGACCAAGGTTTAGAGAAAATGCGTTTGGGATCCTTTCTTGCTCTCCGCGCTCTTTGACGGAAGGCGGCGTGATAACCCTGCTTAATGTGATGGAAATGATTTTCTGAGCTACATAGGATGAAGTAACGCTGTTGATTAGCCGAGGATTTTGCGAGAGACGATTGCGAAGCTTTAGTGAGTGCAATTTTGGATCGCGCTTCAAAGGTGAATGCGAGGCACGCGAATCCCTTTCATTATTTTCGCACTGCGCAATTTGTTTCCTAAGGTCAGATGCGGTGAAAACTAACTAAATTGTGCACGTTGCCAGCGCAAGATTATTTGAAAGTTTGCAAACCGTTTGTATCTCATGTAATGTTCAATTTATCTTGCTCTGCTGCGTCATATATGGGGCTTCGCACAGGAGATAATCTTTCCGCTTCAGGTGAAACCTTTCCGAGGTGGAAAATTTTATGATATAGATTGCGAATTAAATATTTAAATGTACATTTTCCTCTGTTACGGTGATGGATTAAGTTCCCAGTTTATCGATGCACTTTTTGTTGTATTTTAGTATTAATGCGTTTTTTGGGGATTTCAGGGGAGAAATATATGAGCATTTCAACACTTCCTGCCCATTCAAGTGGTCTTTGTGTTCAATGGGTTTTATTTTTTCATCTCGCGTTCTCTCTTACATGACAGCATTACCTTCGAAGGATAACCTCTTTGCACAGATTGATGCGAACACTTTGTTTAAACGCGCAAAGGTTTGATCTGACATAAAAAAGCGGTTTTTCCAGTTTATGTGTGCATGGTATTTTATTTTGAAGGTCATAAATTGTAATTAACTGTTCAAAATATCTTGCAGTGGTAGTTACAGTTTCACTATTGCAATGAAACAAGTAATTCTTATGAATTTTGAGATATTTTAGGAAACAAACTGAAACTAGCTGTTCTAAATTTAGTACATTTCTCTTATCTTTGTGACTTGTCACACTGTCATCGTTGCCATATCTCATTTAATTGTTCTATTAATCCTGTTCTACAGTATTTTGTGTGAGGTTTTATTCAGTGGATAATAGTTTTTAATAATAATTTTTATAGTAAGTAGATAATAATTTTTTCGCCTTGGTCTTTCATTCTTTATGACGGTCAATAGGCATGTTCTGTAAGTCTCGACTTACACGAAAGGAAAATACCCTAGAGAAGATTCCTAAACGAGTGATCATCATTAATGTCTTTTTTGGGAATACGGGAGAGATGAGGCGTGAATTTTATTTCTACCTCGCCCAGTCGAGCGGTATTAGTGCATTACGAGTTCGGTCGCATTAAGATTTTCATTACGCCGCACATAATTATGACGCTTGGATTACCTTCCTGTGCTCATCATTTTCCCTTCAGCGGATATCCGGTGTGTATATCCACGCTCCCCTTCTCTCCCTTTGAGCGACCCCTGTGCATCACCCCATCCCCTTAGTGCACCCTGGATTGGTCCAATGAGGATAGAGGCGGAGCGGTGTGCGAACTCGCCTCTTCATAATAAACAAATTAATTGGTTACCACGGTGGGCAGGACAAACACTCCTGCCGAGGGAATCGGTTCGCCCAGTAGCCCCAACTTTCTCTGCTGTACGTACATAGGAAAGCACCGATAATCACAGAACTCCGCCTCCTCACCTCCTAGACCACTTCGCCGCGAGAAATCGATGGTTTTCTGATTGGCCGTCCGCTATCGAAAGCGCATTCGCTATTAGCGGAAGACTTTGGATACTTGAAAACAAAATGCGTGGCGTCAAAGGAGGTGGAGGGACACTGTCCCGATTACGTGCGAAAGTGATTTCTCCTCCTCGCGTTGCTTGCACACACAAATACTCTGCTCTGAGTTTCCAATTATAAATTGTTTCGGCGTGATTGGGTCGCGAGCAGACCGTGCGCTTGCGTCGGCGCGTGCTCTTCGCAATTTCTCATATCCTAATCTATAAGTCTCCGAGTGCGCTGTTTTTTTATAGCGCAATCCTGTTCGGTAGATATGAAAGTTTTCCTCCGAAATATTTTGATTGGAATGGCTAACATGTTGAACGACGTGGCCATAATGTCAACATTGTATGCATTTTTATCCATTAATCTCAGCCTGACCATTTTATCTGTAAAATGTATGACTATGCCATCCTGAATATTCAGTGAACAAATATACGTTCCTAAGACGTTTTTGATCCCATTATTGAGTGTGTTGTTGCAAATAAGTGAGAAGTATCGAAAATATAATTTTAAGGTAATATTTTTAAACGTTTTTCGACACCTTCGAATGAAGACCTGCTCTCTCATTCCATGCGTATTTTCTGCGTTTATTTATGACCTCTATTTTTAGACTGTGAAGATTTAGGAGCTTCCACTAACATTTAGTTTTATGCTCTTTAAAGATTGCATTATTATAAATTAGTTGTTGGCGTGAGAGTGAGTGAGGTACATCATTTTATGATATTCAGCAGTGCGGAAGTATTACTTCGACTACCTTTGATCGTTTTGACTACTATCTGGCCTCGATTCAAGTTCCCCCCCCTCGATTCCATTAAGTTCCCCCTAGAGTGTGATGACGAGAGCGAGAACTCAACGGAACACAAGTCATTACTTTTATGGGCACTCGGTACCTATGATATTTCCTGACTTCGGACTACGTATCAATATTTCGGAATGATGTTTTAATAAATTTGCCTAAGTGGAAATGAAAATTTTGATATGCGTTTGATTATTCTATAATGTAGTCTTGTTTTCACGTTTTTCATCGCATTTAGGTACCAGGATGAGACACCTAATTTAAATCCCAACACATTCTCAGTTTGAATCTATTTTATCAGTTTGAATAATTCTCAGTTTGACTCAGTTTCTAACTCACTTTCCTCTCGAAATTGTTTCCGTATAATTTTGAAAATTTTATGAATGAAATAACTCTCAACTTCGTGGGTAAGGAGCTCTTTAGAAGTTAAATGCTGTAAAAATGACATTTTTTTAAAATTCGTGATGGCTCTGTCTGATTATGGAATTCCTGCAAGTTATTCTAGTATGTTGCTCTCTGCAAGTGGTGCCATCTAAAGGGGGCGTACCTTTTTTCTTCCGTGGGTCAATGGGTCTCTCTCTACCTCTCTCCGCTGAAAGGTTCTTCATTGTAAACGCGGTTTTAAATGCCACTCCAGCCCGGTATCTTGGCATTAATTTCTCCGCTCCAAAGGGCCCAAGTGAGCTCCAACAAGAGGTCGGCTCTTCCCCGTTGTACAAACTGGCTGCGACTAAAGTGATCGCTCGAGGTAATTAGAATCTCGACCCATCCTTCAACCTTGTGCTAATGCTCTCTTTTCTCCCGCAATCTTCCCATTATCATTTCTCCTGCAGCTCCCTCCCTCATAGTACAACCAACCGACACTGTTAAATGCATTTGCTCGACGCGCTCTCCCATTCTTCTCTAGTTACTGCACATTGCTCTTCCCTGCTGCGCTTCAATGCATACGTGCGGTGAACACGCGGACCGGTATCGGCGAAAGTGATGAATCTCCGCTTCCCTTCAATAATATATGTTACTAATTTAATATTGTGGATGATTTAGCAATTGCACGTATTCGCGAAGAAAGGACTAACTAAGAACTTCCCACAGAAATTTTTATTTTATCGCAAAAAATCTCATTTTACCATGTGCACATTATTATGCCAGTTTGTTCAAACGCATTTCGTGAGTGAAATGAAAATTTTTGTGGAAAATACATAGTAAATTTTTGTGTAATGAATGTTGAAAAGTTCCACAAAGTGAAAATTAAAGTCATGAATTCATTTGTTATAGAGTCATCTCCATACACACAAGCAGCATACTTATGATATCTTTGAGTTGAATTCATTCTTGCGTGTGATTGTGAAATGTTTCTCTAAGTGGTACCATAGTTGGGGTTTCCTCGTGAATAAATTCTTACGAGGTTTGGAACTGGGATGCTACTTCAATGGCTGATGTTTCAACGAGTAGGTCACTTGGCATTCGGCTTGGTAATACCACTGCTCAGACCGGGTGGAGTCTGTTGTGATGAGTATGACACAAAAATGCGAAGGTTTAGAGGAATGTCTTTATTGTGAAGTTCACTCACTCTTTGTCTAGAGAAGAAAGAAGGGTCCTGAAAGGATGCGATCCCTGGAACGGGAGGTGCACGGGGAGAGAAACGATCATGAAAGGGAATTCGCCATGATCGCCATTTCGGAAACGAATTTATTGTTTCTACTGATATTCAGCAGGCCGATGTGAAGGACTCACACAGTGCTACAACTTGTTGGTTGATATGGATTGGCGAGGGTAAAACTCACCCCGAACTTCGCCACATTCGTGTAGTTTCCGGTAGTGCCACCTTGCCACCTTGTTGGCATTCGTGCTTTTATGGAATGACGAGGACAGAAATTCCGCTTTTCTAGTTTTATAAACGGTGGCCTTAACAAGCTGATAAACTGGTCATCGAATTGCAGACCTTTGCTTTTCCGAGAAAATTCGCGGTAAACTACGCTATTCATGTTTCTTGATTAGTGTGATAATTAATATCAATCTCCCCGCATTTCACTCCATAGTTTTAAAATATGACGCATTCATTATTTCTTTATAGTGCTTTCATTTCCGCCGTCCGTCCACGTACTCCACGCATCAAGGTATTTAGAATGTCGACCCATCTTCCAACCTCCCACTTTGTTTTCCTCCCGTAATCACCCCGCCTTCTCGCCCGAAGCGTGCTCTGGTGCATCACGTCACGCTCTTGCCTTCCCATCTCCTCCACTTACCACCTTCCTCCACCCATTGCAGAGCGGGCAGTGAGGGTCAATTAGCGATCGGTTAACTGCTCTCTCGATGGACCTCGGTGCCGTATTGTTGCCGAGAGTTATATAAGGGTCCCCGAGAGAGAGAGGCATTGATGATCAGCGCAGGCTTCGCTGGATAAAGCGGTGGAGGGCAGAGGGATGGTAGGAGTCGTTGAACGAGGGAATGCTTCTTTTCCCACCAAGTCCTGCATTCCCATTCTATCACTATAACTACCCATCACTATGTTCGGCCGTCAAACACATCCCTTTTCATCTCCGTGATGCCTGCATGTTAGCGTGCATGAGGGAGGGGAAAAGACCCGTGGCCGGAAGAACCAGTCTTTCTGCAGTAAAAGGGAGATTAATACATTTTGATAACAAAAATCGATCGTTAATCACGTAATAAAAGCGATCACAAGGCACAAGTCGTACGAAGATATTAATTTTTCTCTAATGTAAAACCTTTTGTATTAAAATTATTTTAATCTTCTTCTTTGAATACTCGACGCTTTAGAATTTGAACAATTTTTTAGGTTAGTGATTCGAATTTTTGCTTCACTAAGCATCAAGTCAGAACAGCTTCACTTGACGCAATTAACTGCCAGTTTAATATGAACTTCTATACTAATGGAGTGTAGTATTTAGTAAATGGAAATCAGTGGGTACCATGTAACGGAAGAATTTTGCTTACAAGTTTTGTATAAGGACTTCAGGTGTTGATTCTATGTAATTTATAGAACGAGGGAACGGCAGAAAAAATATCTGGGTAATGAAGTAAAATTTGAATATCGTATAGATACATGCTGTGTTTCAAAAGCTAGGGTTTTGCGAATAAATATGGCTGGAATTTGAAGTAAATGCAGAAATTAGCCTTTTTGTATAAAATTAATAGTATTATATTGTATTTTTCTGTACTCTAAACATATGGGTTGACTATAAATTCTGTTTTGGCGAATCATCTTCTTACTTCACTTACGTTAAAATTGCACTCGATCATAATTGAAATTCTGAGTTAATTGTCGACGGAGACGCCGCCGCGGCTCGTTGGCTGCCTTAAGCATGAAGCCACTCAGTCACGTGAGAATCGTGTGCGTTGGGCTGGTTTAAGCCCTCTCGCGAACGACAGTTGCCTCATCTTCCAAGGACCGCCATTCTCCGGTGTAATCGGATCCGGAGGCATCTCTTGGAAGGGAGCTTGACTTGGTGGAAATTACGTAATTAACGGCTGTACCTTCCTCCACATTCAGGTGTAAGTGGCCGTGGAATTTCGGCAATTTATCCCATTTTGTTGCGTGCAGACTTTGTATCTAAATCTATAAGTGATGTAGTGTAGGTATCATTCTCTCCGTAAAAAATGAAATATACGCGGCCCATTATCCGTAAAAATATGCTATTATTGAAAAATAAATATATCTCTACCCTTTATAAATTATCAAACTCCTAATAAATTTAGTCAACAACTAAAAGATCTCATGGCTTTAAGTAAAATGAAATAAGTCGTATGCGAAACAGTATTACTTAATATTGAGTATTTACAAAAGAATAGACGTATTTTTTAACAGTATGATAGTTCTATAATAGCGTCTACCTGTTGTTTTTGTATTGATATTGAGGATAAAAATATTCTAGGGCCAAATTGCCAATTAATAATGATATTTTTAATTTGTATGACATATCTTGAAACTTGATCAAGCGTGACTTTAAAATAACTTGTGCCGGCCTCGGTGGCGGGATCAAGTCCTCGCCTGCCAAACCGAAGGTCACGGGTTCGAGTCCCGCCTGGATAGGTTGCCTATATCCAGGTATGATCGTCCTTCGCTGTTGTCCGTTAGATTTCCCCTTTTCTCTGTAAAGGCGCTCTTGTAAATGCGCTGTTTTCGGAGCGGTGAAGATAAATAAACTTGCAGTCCAGCCATCATAAATTTTGCACTACCTGTGTGAGATTGGATATCCATAGGCTTGTTATTATTGATGAAATAGATGGAATTATGTCTCCCTAAGCATTAGCTTGGGAAAGGAAAAAGAATGAGAGGTTTCAATACACCAATCGTCGAATTGCAATGCTACTAATGAAGCCAAATACCGTCTTGGGTTGACGCCCAATTCACGTCTGTACATTTCACAGCAGAACTGCAATCCTTATTCGCTAAAGTCCTCTGCTTTGCCTTTTTTATAACCACTGCGGAGCAGCCCACTATTTTTTGGCACTGTAATGGCCGACTATAATGAAGCATTGGCACCGAGATGAGTGAAGTTTATTTTCAGCTTTACAAGTGGAATGAAGATAGGGAGAAAATTATTCAGCACCAAGGGTTTCTAAGGATTCCATAAATCAGTTTCATGGTTTGTGCTTCATTTTCGACGTTCCTATAGTTGTCACGCAGAAAATTGATGTATTTTGGATCTTGTAGGCTCCAAAATACATCCAAGCTGTCCGCCTAAAAATAATTTTGTAATTTCTATGGTACTTCAAAGGTTGTTTTTATTCATTCAGCATGAATTTTCACAAAGTAAAAGCCGAATCAGTGACTTTCATCTAAACTCTTCTCGAATGCCCGACGATCTTCATACGTTCTGTAAACGTAAAAAAAAACACATTATCTGCCCATATGCCCATGACACTTTTGGAGGCGTTATGGCTACACCTTCTCAAAGTTGTCACGATTCAAATATTTGTTCTTTGGTTTTCACAGGCTACGGAAAACATATCAACTTTGTCCTAGAAATGGCAGACACCACCTTTCCCAACTGTGGAAGCTTATGCGACCACTCGGCTGAGTGACGGAGAAGGGTTGAGCGAGCAATAAAGAGGACTCTGATTCGCTCTGCATATTATCTCCATCTATCCATTTCTCTATGGTGTACTAGAATCTCTCAGCATTTGCCACGCAGTATTCATTCCAGCCCTTCATATGTAACGAGTATAAGGTCAAGTGAGCAGAAATCATTCGGGTTAAAGTTTCGCTGGTGAGTATCCGGAGAAATTATTAATTTTTACCGCTTTAATCAGCATAAAAATGCACGCGTGCCCATGAATTATAAATTGTAATAATCCCCACGAAAAGCGCATAATTTTCATCCATATTTCAAGGGATTTTTTCCAATGCCGTTCGTGTTTTTATCCAGTTCCATTCCATTTAGTTATAATCCCTACTTACGTGCCTTTTCCAAAATTTGAGGCTTCCTATTTCCTAGTTTCCTTCATTTCAACTCAAAGCCTTTTTTCCTCCTTGCTCCTCTCGGCCCTATTTCCTCTGATTTATTCCACCAACTTTATAGCTCTTTAAAGAGCGTCTGTGTGGGTGCCCGCGTCTGTGAGCGGGAGTGTTCCTCAGCCTTAAAAAGGGTTCGCGGAAGTCTGGAGCAGAACTGATGTTGACAGTCGCTTTGGTCCGAAAGGGAACATTCAGTGGCAAATAAGTGGGCCTCTCTCCCTCTCTCGCGTTTTGTGCCTGCATAATGCATGTTTAATAATTCCATCCCTTGCTCCAGTAATCATCCATTCGGATTACACAAAGTTGTTACGCGATTTTTTCCAGTTTTATTTATTTTTTTAATTTCACTCTTCACCTCTCAAGCCTTCTTTTCATTATTAACGGGTCTCATTTAGTATGTAAATTGAAACCTTCTACTCGCTTTTTCGGTTCCTTTTGTGAGAAAGCATTTCTCCCACTCTTCCCATATTTCCCTCTTCCCACTCTTCCCACCTAACTTTTTATCCCTTCGCTGTGAAATCCACTTTGTTTACCGTTATAGAAAAATAAAAAAAGATATCTAACTCGTCTTGCCTTAGGTCCTCCTCCTTATTTTCTTCTTCATAACTTATATGCGCGGGGAATATTTTTATGGGCATCCCTCTTGACTCTGTCTTTTGCGAAAGGCCCTTCTTGCGTTTTAAATCTTTAAGGAGGCTTTCATGTTGAGTTCCACTCGTTTATCATTTAGGCGCTCGTAGGCTAGTGCGGAAATGACAGGATTTATTCGTAATATCTCTCCTGAAAGACCTCAGCTGTATACTTTCACGGTGAATTACCAACAAAACAAATATTCTCCTGTTTTAGGCTCTTTCGTTTTATTTTCCTTGATTCGATTGTTTTTACTGTGTAAGTATTTTACCGGCTAAGAAAGGTTAAAATTGAGAACTTTTGCGAATCATCCTGATCTCTATTCTCTCCCATATTTTCACTTCGCAGTTATTCATATGAATTGTCTTTCCTTCCGTCTCTAAATCCATTCGCTAAATCTCTCGCCCCCGCTCGCCAAAACACTCAGCTCGCTTCTCCTACTCAGTGCCCGGTCTCTCCTCGCCGCTTAGGACTCGCTCCACAAAAGATAAAACTGTTGTTCGAATCAAATTTCAATTTGAATACTTTTATGACCGGTGTTATAATTATATTTGAACGTTGCATACTAATTTCGAAATAATATTGTCCCTTAATTAACTGGCTGTTTTTAAATGCGTATCATTTTGCATAAAAATGAATTTTTTGAATGAGATGATATGATGTAATGGCAATACTTTTTTATCGATAAATAAGAATATTGCTCTTATATTTATCCCGTTTTTGTAATAATATCATGATATAGGACATTTTGGCAACCGGTTGAGGTCAATATCAAAACTTTATTTTAATGTACTTGGAAAGAAGAAAGGTTTCTTGGGTTTTCCACCGGTTAATGTTCTCCGTGTTTCCCGACGTTTCGAGCAGAAACTTGCTCTTTATTCTCAGGGGATCTTCTGAGGATGAACAGCAAATCGCTGCTCGAAACGTCGGGAGACCTGAAGACCATTAACCGGTGGAGAACCTGAGAAACTTTAATGCACTTTTGATAGGCCGGGAAAACCTAAGATCATACATATAGTTGGAAATTTACTGGAAAATTTTCACATATTTATCGCCCATGAAGTTTTCTGGATACAATAATTATTTTCTACCGTCGAAAGTTTAGCTAGAATTTGCTTGATATTTCATAGTGCAGTAATGGCTGCAGAACTTATTGATGCAAAAGGATATTTGCATGTGTGTCTTGCGATTACTACCTCTGAATAGAATTTCTTTCCTCGAGAAGCAGTATTGCTGATGAAATCAACGTAAAGATAACTCTAGAACTGGAAAAATTTCTTATTTCCTTCAGAATCGTGCAACAGAATCTCAATGTGGGATAAGTTAAGCATGCTCTGTAATATGTATACTCAGATTCTGTATGATCCCAATTTAAAATCGCTGCTTGAAAAAATATTCGCAGGCATTGCCGTTCTCTGCTTGACCTCGATATGCTGTGATGGTATGGATGAATCGCATTGCTGCCCACTCCTTGGCACAGAGCCTTCCTTTTCTATGTGCTCCGGGTATTCCTAGGGATATTACTGGCCTAGAGGAGAGACAGAGCGTCTCCTCCGCACCGCAGAGAATACCTCGGAACGGCTGCGTGTCGTCGTCTCCTTATCTTTTGCCGCCTCTCTCACTCCGAGAGCGCGCCCCTCCCCCCTCCCAACCCCCGGCCTCCTCAAGAGGCTCCTCATACTCTTCATGTCCGTACGTCCAAACAGATATTCTCTCCCTCCCATTTCTTCTTTGCTTTCCGCAACTTTCCTCTTCCTTCGTTCTCAACGAATATCGCTCGGTTATTCCGGATAGATTTCAATAAAAAAAATGAGTTAGCGTTTTAAGCAAGGAAAGATTGATTACGTAAATTTCTGCTTTAGGCAAAAAAAAATACTTGGTTTTTCTCTTTGATTGTCGCCTTTTACAGCCTGAAAGTAGCTTTTTATAGTCATTAGGAACAGTTATGAGTATTAAAATTTTAAATGGATCGTCTAAAATTAATTCTATCTAATGTGCACGAAAATAGGAAATCCAAATTCCAAATGAAGCCAGGAGGAAAGATTTCTCTGAAATCGATGCGTTTGAGCTCTGAATTCATATTGGCGCTCTGTATTCGTCGTTGGGCTGGTTGTGCATGGCCTGCCAAGGACGAATAGAACCTCGGTGGCCTTCACCTTTATTCAAACGGTTTGAGTTGAATTGGAGATTTCCTTTTGTTATCGTTGTTGAGGCAGATAAGTTAAAAGATCAGAGATTCCACACATGTTGTTTTGCGTTGTTGCGTAAAGGTACAGCGCACAAGTACAGTGTATTCATGAAGCAATTCTTCTTTTTGCCATGAATTCACTATGAATCCAAGCCTTTGCTCCTCGGAGAAGGGATCGGTGTACAATGTATACCAGATTAAACAGTGAATCGCATTCCTTTTTTCAAATAAATTCGTAACTAACACCATCATATGTCCCTTTTCTAATTACGACCCCATTATTTCCATTTTTATTCATTTACTTACCGCACAACCCATTTGACAGTCGAATGAAATTGAAAATGCGCAGAAAGCGGGTAACCGATTGGAATTTGCTATTTTATCTGTTGGGATGGATCCTTGTGTGTTCATAGCATTGGAGTTCAGTGCCTGCCTCTCTCGAAGCCAGTCGTAATGCCCGGATACGGCGAGATACTACTGACACTGCACACACGTCGCCGGTGGTAGGTTTGTGCTGATGGGGAAGGTGGGTTGGCGAAGGGAGGGTGTGTAGTGGGGCGTCCCTTGGGAGTGGCTATGGGGTGAGGGTGGAGCGGGGAGGGGTTAACGTTGAAGGGTAGTGCTGGCGGTGAGGGCAGGGGGTGCGGAAGGAACGAAGGAGGCTAAGACAACTTCGATAAGATCAAAAAATGCATGGTTTAATGCAAAAGACACTTTTCATGCTTTTTTTACTGACAATTGCATGTGAAAATGGGAAGTTATTCATGGTTCCTAATTGCCAATGTTTGTAAATGCGTATCAAGCGTGTAATATTCTAGACGGAACGAATATGAAAGATGGAACAGGCTCTTCCACATTAATCAATATTCTATTACTTTTTGGGAAAAATTTCCGGTCTGTCTGATTAATATGCTAGACTTCCAGCAAATTAAGCTTGTTAAAGGAAATAAAGTTATTCTCAGAAAAAGTTTGTAATCAGGTACGTCGTATCATAGCAGTCGCGATAAAAGGTAAACGGCAGCACCTCAACTGGCAGCTCTACGAATTTAGTTATTGGCCAAAGGTAAACATTATCACTAGGCTAAATGTGTATGGAGCGGTAGTCAACGCGACGAACTGGACTAAGTCTTCATAGAAAATAAGTATTTGATCATATTAAATTCTTGAAAAATAGCCTAAATTTGATTTTCACATCGGAGGCAGTGAGCCGTGAGGTCAAGACGTTTTAAATAAGCTCAACGGAAAAGATGTTGCATTTAGCTGGAAACTACTGGAATGTGCCGTCATTGATATTAAGGTTCATTATGCTATCTACTTAAAATGCAACCTAATTTTATAATTATCTCCCACGGCTGCAGGCATTGTTTCTTTATCGTAGGAGGTAAAAAATATGTGTTATACTTCGCTTATGAATGAAAATCTGCATTATCTACATCGCATACGAATATTTCAAGACTTTTTTTCTCATCTTAACTATGCGTTCTCGACTAACTCCAAATACTCGTTTCTGTGCATATCTTGTGCATTCATATTATTAAGGCACGATTTCAAAAAGTGTTTTAAGCAAAAAACAGAGGACCAATTGCTTCTCTAGCGATAAGCTTTCCACCGTGGTAGTGTGCCTTCCGTTAGCGAAGGGGGGATGGATTCTGGCTGATCCGCCCCGAGATGGGGGCGCAGGGGAGGCGGTTGTGGTGGTCGTGTTGAAGGAAAAGATGGCTAGCCTCGAAGACTTCTGCGAAGTTATGCGAACAAGTTTTCCACATTACCTTATAAAGGGAGATATTGATCGGTGTTTTTTTTTGGGGGGGGGGGGGGGAGCGAGATATAGAGAGGGGTAAGGGACATGAACCCTGGTAAATAGGGCCTCCTTCTCTCTCTCTCTATTCTGCTTCCCCACACCACTCTCGAGTATAAAACGACAGGGGTCTACTGGGGATAGGGGGAGGAATAGTGCTACGACTTGGGTCCATGCAACGAGGAGGAAGATGACGGTGTAGGGATCGTAAAGGAATGGTAGCCGGGCAGAGGGGGGTGATTTGGGCCCTTTAACCCTGGGGGTAGTCGAAGTGGGAGGGAGGGGCGTGAGGGGTCTCCAGGGATACAGAGGGGAGGCGCGAGGGGGGGAAGTGGCTGTGGGGGAAGGAGGGGGGGGAGCGATTTTTTCCAATTTTCTTTTATGTTTCTGTTTTGTCTTCCACGTCCTTGCGTACCCGGCACATATGAATGTATTATTGGAACAGGAATCGTCCTCCTTGTTTAAAGAAACTTCTTTGCTTCGGGCGGGAGAAAACATCTTTCGCAACAAGTCGTATCTGAGTTGAACTTTATTTTTTTTCTTTCAAATTTCAGTTTACTTTACTGTCCAATTACACGGAATGGGGATTTTTTTACGATCTCTGTCTTTAACTGAAGACCATATCTAATGGAAAATTCGTTTTCCTTTCCTACGCTGAGGATTATTTAGTTATTATCATTGAGTTCCTAATTTGATATTCCTTTTCCTCAATACTTTGTTACAAAAAGCATTCACTTGCCTCGCTATGGTTTCCCGTTTCTTTTATTCAACTCTATATTTGTTTGTATTGCATTCTTTTATGTTATTAGCGACACCATTATCGAGTACTAAGTTGTTAAGTAAGTTGAATTTTTGCTGTAAACCGTGGAGCCTTCGGAGAACTATCTAAATGAAATCTAAGTCCTATAGGTATTTTGTCATTGAATTGGCAGCCCTGGGTTATTTACAAGTCATCTCACTGCTCTGGTCTGGTTCGTAATTAAAGCTTCCATCCGTTACGGGATTAATTACCTCAATTGGGATGAACGTCAATGACCTCGTGGTATTATTGACCAGACCTCGTCTCATTACCTTTTCTTTTGGCTGCTACGTATTTGAAATATGCACGAGTTCTGCAGCAGAGAATCTTTTTCTTGCCGTTGTTTTATCTGCATCACAGTAAATTAAGCTTATAATTGTGTGGAGTACTGAAGTCCCTCTCGTCTCTTTTTTATATTTTTTTAAGCCGTGGAATAAAACACATGCCCAGGCCTTTGATCGGTATCTTTTTTTCGCACTGAGTAAAAATTCATTTCGTTAAGTTTCGCGGCCCAATTCTCCAACCAATCTACCCTTCGCCCTCTCTACTCGTACTCTTTAAGTTCATTTGCGATCGGAATGTCGGAGTTATGCAACCGAGCTGGATTGATTAAAATTTTTATCTCGAGGAAGACGCAATGAAATGGCGTTTGAGGGTCCGTGGGAATTTCGTTTGGGAACCCTTATGCGGGTATTTCTCTCCACGTGCGTGTGTTTCGTTTTTGGAGAGACTTGTGCAGCAGAATGCGAATTCTGAAGCTGCAGCGTCCAAGCACGGGGGAGATACCTTTTCTTTTCCCTCTCGAATACCTTATTTGGGGTTAAATAAAGCTTGACCACCTTTTTTTTCTCCACCATTAAAATCATGAACTGGAGAATACCATTTGGAACGAAAATTCAACTCCTTTCCCTTAATTTATTAAACAACAACTCACCTTTGGCATGAATTTTTATTCAATTTTACCATTTGATTTGTTTTTATTGCTGTGAGTAATTATGTAAATATTAATTCTCAGATTTCTCTTGCTCTAAAACCTTCCTTTCATTTTAAAAGCTCGAACTCCATCTAATCAACGACAAAATGGTTTTAAATATTAAAGTAACTCGTGAATATATTTTCACTCTCGTGTTACGAAGTATTGTTAATAGGGTAGTTTCCTTCATCAAAGAAATCCTCCTCCTGATTTGAAAAAGGCCAGATTGGCGCCCATGCGATGCCACTCCACGTGACGTCACAGGGACCTAGTTTCTATACGAGTAGATAGGAGTTTTACATCGTCTGAGATTACCAATGCATGCATGTGGCCCATACTTCAGGGAAACATCTCTTAATAATCACCTATTAACACTGCCTATGGTCGGAAAGTTTCCTTCGTTTGGTAAGGTATTAATAATCCTAATTTAAGCCAAGCCCTACCCGCTTCCAGGGTACTCTACTTCCTGCTAGCAGCGGCGCACAATATCCTCGCCCCAAGGTCATCTTTCACCAATTTTCACTTTTCAATCAATCGTGAAAAATAGGTATCGTCATGTAAAAATCTAAAAGCGTGAAATGCGTACTCCAGGAGTAATAATCTTTCGATTTAGGCAATAAAAAAATAATAGGAAACCACCCTATTTTCCAATGTGATAACTATGACGCTTCCAGAGCAATAAAAGTGAATTGTTGCTATTCTTGTGACTGCATTCCAAAACGTTACATTTACAGCCATTAATTTGATCATTAATTACCTTTGTTTTGATTTTTGGTTGGAAATATACTTATACTATCTGTAAAATGATGTACATGTAATTCTACTGGTGATAACCTGCGAGATGAGGGAGGGATTTCATCCTAGAGTACTCCCAACGTGAGAAGTCTCATCCCTTCGACATTTCATAGACGATTTTTCTTGTGATTGGCTCTCATCCCATTTGAGCGGGCAAGATTTCGAAATCGGGAAATATTTTCGTTTTTAGTTACGTAGGTATTTTACCCAAACGCCGTGCCGAGATAAAACGGTTTCCTTGGAAGTCGGAGTAAATATCCGGTTCGGTGCGGAAGCTCTCTTTTCTCTCTCTTTGTCTCCTTCGTTGCTCTCTAGGGCGCCATCTTCAGCGCGTGAGTGAGTGAGCGAGGAGCGTAATGGAGGCAATTAAGCAGCATTAGCGTTGGGGGAGGGGGGTGGCGCCCCCCCTCTCCTACCACCTGACCCCTCTCACCGATCGTTTTTTACGCCGACTCCTACCTTGTTCCCTCTGCGGGTGGAACACAGCGAGTGCTGAAGATGATAAGGATAGTGCTGTGGTGGTAATCTTGAAGTTTGATCTTGATACGAAAAAAAGAAATACATACATGTGTAATTATTTTTGCTAAAAGCAGTAAGCGGATATGAGATGGAATTCATTCATTACGACAAAATAAAATTGTACTACTAACACAGGTAAAGTAACGAGAGTTAGTTTTGACGGCCTCTTCCTCGTGACGTTTCTGCTGTTTAGGGAATCGCGAAAGGGGAGCCGATGGATTTATATAGAAATATATATATTTTATATGATAATTGTATGTAAAGAAGTCGGCTGCTAATACTTGAAATTGCGAATCTTCATGTTGTGAAGTAAAATAGGGAGAGGATCATAAGAGAGATAATAATAATTATGAAGGAATTTTCTAGAATCCATGTCATAGTTGCAACACCTTGCGCATTTATCTCAACCAATTATAATGGAAGCTCAATTTGAATGTGATTTATTTCTTAAAATGGAATGACTTCGCTACCGGCATATGGATTATCCTCCTGAGAATCATAAATGATTATCTACTTCTCTATTTTTCATGAGAATTTGCGAATACTTGCGATATTTACCTCGTAATCTGATATTTATTCAATTATGTTTATAATTTTATCAATTTTCAAAACGAAGACAGCCATGTAACTAATTTCCATCGTGAATCAAATTTTCTATCCTCTCACTTTATATTTTTTCCCCTGAAATACCTGGTGTTTAGTTTCTAGGCCTCGTTATGAATTTTGGGTGTGTTGGTCAAATCGTAATAAAAATTTGTCTGCTACTTATTTTCTATTGTAGAAAGAAAAGGAATGCGTCTTGTACTTCGAGGATAATGTTTGGGGTTTAAAAAAATTATATTTTTCCGAAAAATTATATTTTTTGTGTTTTGGTGCGTGCATTTTTAAATGGATCGCTTCACGCCTATTTATTTTTAACTTGTCCATTTTGTTATTCTGCAGCAATGAGTTTTAATTTAATCGTCTGATTAAGTTTTACCATGTGTGTGGTGCATTTTCCCAGCGTGGCAAATTATACATGTATTCAAAGCCCTCCGGCTCCAGCTGAAAAATATCTACATATTCCGCAGGATTCGTATTAATCGTGTTACTTTAGTGTTCTTCGAAGCATCCTCCCACGCATGTGTTCATTGCGGAGTGCTATGAAGCTGTGGCCGCTCACGAGGATTAGGCAAAACAAAAACTGCCGGTTTAAAAAATGCATTGAAATATGTAAGTCTTCCCTAGTAACCTTACTTCAATAAACTTCCAGAAATAAGCAAACTAATAATAGGAGTAATTTCAATTAATGGCCATTAAAAGAAAAATGGTTGTAAATTATTTTCATTAAAATTTCCGTCATGTAAGTTACTCTTTTATTGTATTTAAAAGCTGTTAAAACGTTTTGTTCTACATTCCACAGCGAAAATAGTAAGCATTAATAAAAAAATCATGGATTAAAATGTTTACGTGTAATTCTTTTTAAATAGCCATAGTTATTTCTACTTACTCGTATACCGTAGGTATATATTACTTAGTCACTCTTAATGTAATTTTATGAAAACATAGAGAAATACTTGAATAATCTTTCGATTGATTAACTATTTTGTTCACGCGTAAAAATCAATGTTTAATTCACTATATCCCAGCTTACACATATTTATTATTCAACAATATTAATATTTATTTACATTCGAAATTCTTACTGGTATTTTTATTTGAAGCAGAAAGTAGCTAAATTTGCACTTTGGATATAGGATGCCTTTAATTTGTTATTATTAATGGAAATCTGCGTTATGGTTGCGGAGAAACGGCATTTCCAAGTTCAAGATCTGGAGTCCTTGCAAGGGCATTTCGTGCTTATCTATTTAGTCTACCGAGCATCCAGTCCATTTCTATCGTCCTCCTTTGAGCCATTTGTTCCTTTTCCCCGTCCTGCGTCGCTTTTTGCTTTGCTTTCATTCCTTCGTGCCGAAAGTATTGGATTATATCCGCTCGCGCGCAACGAAAAAGAGGCAAGGGTCGACCAGCATGAGGGATTACTCCAAATTACTTGGCCGCGGGTCGTGGAGCTCTGCGCTGGCAAGGGGCGGGCGGCGCTGCCCCGCCTGCGGCCCTGGGAGTGCACCCTGTGGGATTATATAAAATGTCGGATACCTGGAATGCCTCCGCAATCTTTCTGCGGGGCCCATAATTCCAGCGGTCCGTGGAATTTTGCGTGCGCGTATTTGTGAGCGAGCGCCCGCGAGTACTTGTTTTTCTTTTCGCGTTATTTCGTTTTGCTTCCGCTTGTGGTGATGTTGTTGCCTAGGGTGCAGGCATGCGAGCCTGTTGCCTGCACATACTGGGACAGAGGGTTCGTGAAAGAGTGCGCCGCGAGGCCATGTTGGGCGAGGCGGGTCTGCGCTCGCGTGCGATGTGCACGTGAGTGAGTGATTCCACGCTTGGATTTCTTTCGCGGCCGACCGACCGCCCGTGCCATCATCCAACGCATCACGGTGATGCCATGTCGTGGCGTTTGCGTTGAGATTCGATATTTTTTGAAATGCAATGAATCGCCGCTATGCTCTGTGCCGGATGTGTGATGCAGTGGAAATGGGAGATTTTAGAGCTGCTGTTGGCAGTTTGAAATTTTAGAGCAATAAAAAGATTTGGATGGCAAATTAAAAAAAAAAAAACTGTGCAAAAAATTTTGCAAAAGACCTGAAATAGCCATAAAATCTACTTCCGCGTAATATGTTTCATACGATGAGAGCATAATAAAATCAACTCTCACATCTTCGAAGTGAGACAGACATAACAGCAAAAAAATGAATTGTGGATGCTTTCGATATATTTTGTTCGAATAGTAAAACTGCATTATCTGCATTAATGTTATTTTCCAAAACAACACGATGATCAACGTAATCAGTTTTTTGACAATACTTTGTTCACCTTCCAATTTTATGCGATTTACGTAGACTATATTAATATGATATTTAATTTTCTTTTGAACAATATTCGACTAAATGAAGGGGCCAGCCTCTAAAATCTTTCTCATACGTCAGTGGCCGGATTATCTCCATGTTAAGATTATGATCAAAAGTTAAACTAGTGCTTGTTATAATATACGGTTATTCATGTTTTAAAATGGAATATAGCCTATTGTAGCTTAGTGATCATGTGCTTATCTAGTTTGCTTAGAAGACAATGAATTACGATATTGATTATTGACAGAATTCATTGCAATGACAATGAATGTAACGTAATTCTTACCGTGTGCTTTTGTGATCGATTTACTGGATACCTTATGGATAAATTCTTTCTACCTATTCATGCCATGCCATCATACTTGACACACATGTTTTCGTATGGTTTCAGGAAAGAGATATTTGGTAGGGTTTCGAAAAGCGTTGCAGGGATTATGGCCTGAGGATTAATCGCAAGAAGACCAAGATTATGTGGTTTTATAAAGCTTCACGGACTAGGAATGTGTGACTCAAGATAAAAGTAGGTGATGGAAAACAGTAGCAGGTAGAGTAATTCAACTATTTAGGCGGCAAATAAGAGGGTGACGGATGCATCGGTAGGGATCATGAAGAGAATTGCGTTAGCGAAGGAGGCGTTCGTGAACATGAGGGAGCTTATGAGAGGGTCTTTATGTAAGTGTTTAAAGAAAAAGCTAGTGAAGTGTTTGATCTGGAGTGTAGGTCTATACGGTGCGGAAACGTGGACACCAAGGGAGGAGGACGAGAGAAGACTGGAGGCATTCGGGATGTGGTTGTGGGGAAGAATGGTGGAATTGAAGTGGGCGTAGAGGAGGTACTGGACGTGGTGGGTGAGGGGAGAGAGCTTATGGATGAGATATGGAAGAAACTAGAAATATGGATGGAACGAGTACAGAGCGGTGATGGGACGTTGAAAAGAATGTCAGAGGGTGGAGGCCTTATTGTCAATTAAAGAGGGAAGTCCATGGGGGGAGGGAAGAATGCCAGAATATTCATAAATACTCCAAGGAAACCTACATTAATCGGTAGAATACTTGAAAAATAATAACCAGACGTAAGGTTTTATCTTGTTTCTTTTCTGCTCACTAGGATTTTGGAAAGTGTAAAGGGTGTGTAAAAATCCGGCTTCCAAAGAGCTTGGCAAAGGCGGTTCGGTTACGTTTCTTTGTGGTCATGATTCGTGGTGCGGAATCTAAAGTTGAGTTTGGAACTCTCTAGCGAACAGCCTAGCGGGGCTGAGTGTTATCCAGCGAAGGGGATTGCCGCGGAGACATGTTTTCTCTGCGACTGCAGGAGTGAGTGCGTGGAGATTAGCGTCCGCGGCGCGTCGATCATTATTCAAATATGAGAGAGAGTTGCTTGGTATACATGCGCCTGCCACCGAGCGATGATATGTTGGATGGGCACAGCATGTTTCTCTTCTTTTTACGTCTTCTTTCATTAAAACAGGGAAGGGAAAGAGAGGAGTTTGGTGGATAAAACCGTCGCTGAAATTGGGACGGCCATTTTGATTTATGAATACGAATGAAAGGGCTTTGAATGCGTGACATCTCTGTTTTTTAAGCTTTTCCTTCGGTCGACAACTTATTCCTCTCTTTTGCTTCTTCACACCTGCCTTCCTTTGCTTACAAAAACTACCTGCGAGTGGTTGAAGCTCACGATGACAAATGCTTAGTTGAAATCCACACTTTAATTTGTAAACCGAAGCGTTGTATAATTACATCTTCTGGCGCGGTAGCTGGTCTAAATTGCGAGTACCCCGTATTTTTTATGTAATGACCGTTTGTTTCAGACACATTCTCACCTCTTCAGATAAAGATCCCATCTCAAAACATAAGCTGGGTTATAAGTCACGTCCCTTCACCTATTTCTGATACAACCTTCAAAGCTAACCCATCTCCATTTTGCCCATAATTACAAATTACAAGTTGCCTACAATTTTCAGTTTCTATGTGCTTCGATATCACCACCTATTAAATTCATTTTCTATCGTCTTAGGTCTGAAGGTGAAACAATACCTATAGGTCGTCGAGATTTACCAAAAAAGTACAAATTATCTCTGCTGTTCTCCACCTTCAACTTTAAAGGGAAATGAGGCAAGAGTACGCATCTAACAAACAATTATATAAATAATGCATTAAGGTTCAAACAATAATTTATATTTTTACATAATTTGTTCGCAGTTACATTTACTACCATATTTATCTTCCACTGTTGCAGAAAAAATAAAGAACTGCCGTTATTCATCAAAATGTAAGTGTTTCGCGCTGAGGAAGGCAAAACTAAGAAAATAAAAGGCCGGATTCAGAAATATATGTAAAGTGGACTGTATTATAATTGGACTGTACATGTATACGTTACAAGAGGAACTGAGACTTGAGCTTTGTTCGCGTCGCTTGCTCCATCTGCACCTTCTGCACCGGAAGGTGCAATCAGGTGCAATGAAAATCAGGCGGGTGCAGGAAGGTTCAACTCGTGCGACGCGAACGGCAACGTAACAACAAAAATGGCGCGGGACATGATTATAATAAAGATTGTCGAAGAGGATTTTTATGAAGACTGTAATGTTATTTTCCCACCTTTCATTCAGCCGCGGGATAGATATAACGTGTTATTCCAGTAATTGTTGCGATTTACTCGGGTTTGTTATGATTCTGGTTGAACTAATATTGAACACATTTGTTTATTGCTTGTTTGTTGTTTGATTGTATTGGCATTGCGTTGCAAATTGCGTTTTTATTACGCATTAATTTCTTTACTCGAATACTTCCAGTAGATAGGGAAAATTACTTGACAACTTTTTTAAAAGGATTCGTGACCACCGGGACTAACAATTTTGCTAATCTCGTTCGAATTTTTCGGGAACACGAAGTGATCCGTAATGAAATTCTTAAGTGTAATGACCAAAGGCAATTTGGTCATTTGGAAGGCATTGTCCGAATATTTTTGTGTCCGGCATTTCCTTCGTACCTATACTGCCCATATGAATGAAAGGATATTTGTGGCTGCCTCATTCCATATTGGTCCAAGTGGTTCGTTGGTTCAATGGCCTCAGGGTCGTATATAATATGAGTATTACCTCTGTATTCCCAAGATCGTCGAGGAACTATTTGCCCCTATCTAGAATCTGAGATAGTATTTTTATCGTTGTAAACGACCATCTATTTCATATAAATCATGGTGAAAAATAATGAAAAACTCGTTCAATACTGCGGAAAGATTAATTAACATTCATTAATCGAACTAACGGAATATCAGTGCATTTCATTGAGAAGGTTGGTGGTGTGAAATACGTCATATTATTCGAAGTCATAACTCTAAGTGTCAGTTGTGGCAAAAAAAACATTTTTATTAATCACAATATCACCTACCATAGCGACAAATACCACTCCATCCTCATCGAAGAGTAATTCATTGTGCTTGTCTACATTGGTATAGCTGTCATTTTAACAACACTACATGGATCCACTCACGATACTGTTTCATTCACGAGATAAGAATGTATACCTACGGTACGTTTTAAAAAATTTCTATTGGATTGGCATCAGTCCTCCGTGGGAGTTATAGTAAATGTATAGTCGACGACGTGAAGAAATCGTTTTAGAAAATTGTTTATTGATAGGTTACTATGCTAAAACTAAGGTATTTTTCATTCAAATAAGCACTTTTGCCACGTTTAATGAGAGACATCCATTTCATTTGACTATATATTATAAGTTCACCTTTGTTTACTATTTAACCACTTGAAAAAATATATTATTATTAATATTTCACCAGGAGTCAGATGTATTTCAAATATCAGATGTTTTATTTCCGAAGAAGTAACGTCAAAATGAAATACCTTCCAATTATCTATCATGGCCATTTGCTTTCCGCCTGTTTTCGTCTGCTATTACCCATGATTCCTGAAGTTGCACCTTTTGCTCCACCTCCGAAGCTGGTGCAAAAGGTGCAGATAAAAGTTGCACCTTTTGAACCTGCAACCGCGACGCGAACAGCGTTCGTCACTTGCAACTTCCGCGACGCGAACGCAAAAGTGGCAGAGAGGTGCAGGAAAGTGCAGAAGTTGCAGCGACGCGAACAAAGCTTTGAACAATGTGCACCAGCACCAGCTGACTGACAAAAAACAAATGAAAGAAAACAAAACAATAATGAAAAGGCAGTGAGCGCAATTCAAATGTCTTGGCGCCAACAATCCAACATACCGGCCCCCTTGGAACCTCTGGTTCCAAAACAAATTATGATGTCACAGGTAAAGGACATAGCTTAACAATAGGCCTTTTAACATAGCCATTGGATGTCCTTAGTTGAGCAACTCGAACCCGTCCATCAGGTCCCTTAAACACTTCAGTTATAGTCCCTAAATTCCATTTTAATGGTGGTAGATGATCATCCTTCAGAAGTACCACCATCCCAGGTTGATAATCTGGATAGGTTTGCCGCCAGCGACGACGCTGTTGCAGGTCCTGTAAATAAACCTTGGTCCAACGGTTCCAAAAATGCTGCAGCCGTTGTTGTTGCTGCTGCCACCTGGAAATATTACTAACCCTTTCGTCAGAGTAGTCAGGAGATGGTAATTGGGTCAAGGGTTCACCGATGAGAAAATGTGCAGGTGTTAAATAACTAACATCATCAGGTTGGTTGGATAGGTAAGAGATGGGTCGGGAATTCATACATGCCTCAATTTGTGCTAATAATGTGGCTAATTCCTCATATGTTACAACGTTTTCTCCTAACACTCTTCTTAAATGGTATTTCATTGATTTCACGGCAGCTTCCCATATCCCACCAAAATGTGGTGCATAAGGAGGGATAAAACTCCATTCACAGCTGTTTCCAGCTAAAAATCCTTGTATCTTCTCAGAAAAAATTATTTGATTGAAGTAACTGGTACAAGTCCTTAATATGTCGTGCAGCACCTCGAAAATTAGTTGCATTAGCAGACATGATGTGAGAAGGTATGCCACGACGTCCAATGAATCTTCTTGAGGCTGCAAGGAAGGATTCTGTGGTTAAACTGGTGACGGCTTCTAAATGTACTGCCTTGGTTGATAAACATACAAATATTGCAATATGTCCCTTAATAATTGTCCTGCTTCGTGAATTACCAAGCCTTAAAAGGATTGGACCAGCATAATCGATACCTGTGCCCTTAAATGGTCTTCCAGGTTGCACTCTCAAAGAAGGTAACTCTCCCATTAATTGTTTTGATGCTTGGACCTTCAGTCGGTGGCAGCGAAGACATTCATGCACTACTTTCCGTTCTAAACTTCTAACAGCTGGAATCCAAAATCTCTGACGGATGGAGGCTATTAATAGCTGTGGGCCAGCATGTAACAATCTTAAGTGCTCGGCCTTCAAGAGTAGTTTAGTAAAATGATGTTCTACTGGTAATATGAATTGATGAGTTCCATCATAACATAAAAGAGACTGTTGCAATCTTCCACCCCCTCATAATAGTCCATCTTGATCCAAAAAGGGTACTAGACTCATTAATTTGCTCTTGTGAGATATTTCCCTTGTGTTCACTAAGTCATTGATTTCCTTATAGTAGTGAATGTGCTGGACCATTTTAACACATGACAGTAATGCAGCATCCAGTTCCCTTGCAGTAAGACATGAAGTTTGACGACTGGACTTAGGCATCCTGGAATTATCAATAAATCTTTTGCAGTATGCGATAACTCGAACAAGTTTATGTAATTTGGAGAATCGTTGAATCCAGTCTTGAGGAGCAGGGTCAGCAGAAGAATGCAAAACTTTCACCTCAGGAATTATCTGATTGTGTTATTCCAAAGTTAATGTTGGCCAGAATGATTCCGCTAGATTAAGCCATTCGGGACCATTCCACCATAATCTAGAAATTGTAAGAGAATCAGCAGTTATTCCACGTGAAATAAGATCTGCTGGATTGCACATTGAAGGGACATGTCTCCAATGAGCGTTAGATGTGATATCTTGAATAATGGATACTGGGTTGCCAACAAAGGTTTTCCATCTTGATGAGCTTCCTGCCAACCATGTTAACACCAATGTGGAGTCACTACACAAATAAACTTTATGTACACGTAGATTCAGAGCTACTCTAGCCTTATCATACAGCCTTGCTAGGAGTAAAGCTCCACATAACTCAAGACGAGGCAGTGATACTGTTTTAACAGTAGCAACCTTAGATTTAGAACACAAAAGTTTAGACACATAATTACCCTGACTGTCAATTGACCGAAGATACAGACATGCACCATAAGCCCTTTGGCTGCTATCACAAAATCCATGAATTTCCAGGTTGGGCTGAGCATCAAACTTAATTTTAGATGTTTCTTTGTGGTGTAAGGTTGTATCATGATCACATACAGCCTTACGATCAATTGTTATCTTAGTAAGTATTGGAATTTGTTCAAAGAGCTTTGTCCAAGTACTCGACAGAGAAGGTGTAAGTTCCTCATCCCAATCAATTCCTTCTTGCCACAATGTCTGCAGAAATATTTTGTATGAAACAACTGCAGGACTGATCAATCCAAGTGGATCAAAAATGGTTGCTATGATAGACATCACCTTTCTTTTTGTTGCACCTGTTACAACAAGATTATGATTAGGTAAGGTTAAGTTACTTTTTATTTGAAACTGATCGCTGACTGGATCCCAGTGTAATCCTAATGCAGTAACAACTCCATGTCCAAGGGATGACTGAAGTTTTGTTTCTTGTAAATGCAAAGGGATGTTTGCCAACAATTCAGGAGAATTTGTAGACCATTTCCTTAATGAAAACCCAGCAGTCCTTAATACTGAGGTCAATTCCTTGTAGAATTCCAGTGGTTCTTGAAGGGTAGATGCACCACTAAGAAGATCATCCACGTAAAAGTCTTCATGAATGATCTTTGAAATGCTAGGATGGTTCTCTTCATTTTCTTGAGCAAGTTGTTCCAAGCACCTTGTGGCTAAAAATGGAGCAGAAGCAGTACCGTAGGTCACAGTTGTGAGATTATATTCTTCAACTTCGTCTTGTGGTGACTTTCGCCATAAAATCCGTTGTAGCTTGCGATCATCAGGATGAACTAATATTTGCCGGTACAAGTACATCTTCTCTATGTCAGCTACCATAGCTATCTGATGAGTGTGAAATCTGAGAATGATGCAGTATAGATCTTGCTGAGTTGAGTGTCCCACCATTAATATGTCATTCAATGACAAACCTGAAGTAGTCTTTGTACTGGCATCAAAAACTACTCGCATGGATGTGGTTGAGCTGGAGGCCTTAAAAACAGGATGATGTGGAAGATAAAAACTTGATTCTTGAGATTGTTGAACTTGATGTTGCATGTGCCCTAGTTCTAAATATTCCCTCATGAATTCATGATATGACTTAAACAAATCTACATTCTTGTTCATTTTCCTTTCTATTTGTAGCAATCTACCCAATGCTGTGTGTCTTGATTTCCCAAGCACCATAGGATCCATTTTGGTTGGTAGTTTAACCACAAATCTTCCATCTTCCTGACGTCTGGTATGGTTGATAAAATGCCTTTCACATTCCCTTTCTTCAGATGTTAAGGTAGGCGTTTGGATTGATTCAATGTTCCAGAATTCCTGGATAAGGTCTTCCAATGATACTTGAAGGCAATGTGATGCAATTTGTTGAGGTTGAAATGATGAAGTGTCATTATTGTTACTAGGAATGACACCTGCCAGGATCCATCCAAAGAGGGTTTCTTGAAGAATTGGAAATTCCCCTGGTCTCTTCATTTTGTTTGGCCCTAGCACTTCATAAAAGATTTGAGAACCTAACAATAGGTCAATTGCGTTTGGTTGGTTGAAGTAATCATCAGCCAAGACCACATTTTTTGGAATATTCCACTCGCCGATGTCCAGTCTTGTGGATGGAATTGGACCGGTAATGCGGGGAATTATTGCACACTCGATAGTGCTGTCATAATTACTAACGCGAGATCTTAAATTCAAATATAGTTTACTATTTGTTTCTGATCGTACCTTATCTATCCCCAAGATTGGAGTATGGTGTTTGACTTTGGGTAGTTGCAGTTTCTGAGCTAAATTTTCAGTGATGAAATTAATTTGAGATCCTGAATCAAGTAAGGCTCTGCACTGTACAAATTGCCCAAATCGATTCCTAACCTCTACTAAAGCAGTGGCTAACATGACTTGTGGGAAGGATTTCATTTTGAAGGCGCAATAGTTGCTTGAAGACTTCTGTAAAGGAACTGCAGGCGAGTTTCCAAGACTCACTTGTTGTGATGATTGAAGAGTTTGTGTCCCATCTCGTGAGGGCTTAGTTGTGGAATATCTACGATGCAATAGAGTATGATGTCTTCTGTTACACTCACGACACCTCTGTGTGGAGCATTTATGATACTTTGAGTAAATATTCAAACAGTTGAAACATAAATTATGTTTCTTAACTAATGTACTACGTTGTTGAACCTCCATTTGCAAAAACTCAGGGCATTTGTACAAATGATGATGCTCCTTACATAGTACACATTTTCCACCTATTGTTACATATGACTGATGGAACTTTGATTGTGGCTTCACACTGGAGCTAAATTTAGCTGTTGGCACTTCTGAAGTGGATCCGATACTTTCTAAGGCCTTGCATTTCTTCTCTAAAAATTCTAAAACTAGCCTCAGTGTGGGCATTTCCTCCGCTTCGGAATGAAGTTCCCACTCCTTTCTCGTGTCACTGTCCAGGTGATCTAAAATCATTTGATTTAACAATATATCAAACAATGGCACAGTGATGTTTAAGGCATTTACTCCGTTTACATTCGCTTGGACAATATTGATTAGTGCTCTCAGTGAATCAATTCTATTTTTAGAGACGGTTGGCATTCTTAATAGATTTTTCAGATGTGTTGAAACAATCAGCTTTGTATTGTGGTACCTTCTTTTTATTAGGTCCCACGCTACATCAAAATTTTCGTTCGTCACCTGAAGATTTTGGATTAATTGATGAGGCTCTCCTTCTAAAGAAGACAATAAGTAATGGAACTTCTGCACGGCCGACAATTCTGAATTATTACAAATTAATGCTTCAAATGTATCCTTAAAATGTAGCCACTCTTCAAAATTTCCCTTAAATTTTGGTAATTCAATAGTTGGAAGTCTAATTTGAGGAGCATTATGAAGTCGAAAATCAGCTGAGTTAACTCGAGATGACTGACTCGCGTGATCCTCACTTTCTGGTTGAAGCAAATTAAGATAAATTGCTTGCACTGCATAATACTGTTCTTCAAATGCTGCCCTGTCCTCCGAGTGATCTTCCTCACTATCCTCAAGCTCTAATTCTTCTTGAACAGAGCAATAACTTTGATAAATCTCCGACAATCTTTCCTGTCTGACCCTCAGTTCAAGTACACTTTGAGAGCCTTCATTAAAATTAGCAGCGAAACTATGTAGTCTTGCAAGAGAAGCTTTGATGATACCTCTCTTTTTTAATTAATGATTTCCTTGTCTTAGGATCCATCACAACTTATTAAGGCATGCGTGAATAAGATTAAGTAAAATAAAGAAAGGATAGGATTTACCTGAACTCTGACATCAAGGGCAGTAATTAGCAGCTGTCGCCATCCAGCACGTTGTGCAGGATGAGCACGTTGACCAGCATGAACACGTTGCGCAGGATTGATGTAATCCATGAAGAAAACATGTCATACGCAGCAACTCTCCGACATAATAAGTTAGTCCCAGGCAAAATGGAAGTTGATGTTCCCGTTCGAACTCGTCGTATCCCACGTTGAGATGACAGAAATTAAACGATGACGAAGTATGATTGAAAGTAAAACACAGGCATTAGCAATATAATCACAAATTGTAACGTTCAAATTCTATCCGCAATCCGGCCCGAAGGACCAAAAACAAAACAATAATGAAAAGGCAGTGAGCGCAATTCAAATGTCTTGGCGCCAACAGTAAGAGAAAAAACAAATAGGAGTCTTGCCCCTCATGTGGGGCAAGCGTCCTCCTCTTTAGGGGAAGAGTCCTAATCACAGTTTTCGCATGTGAACTTTCCCTTTCCAGCACATGTGGTGCAAGGTTCTATCCTCCATATTTTGCATACATTACACACTATCCAATCAACAACTGGTGCATCTGAGCACAATTTTCCTCTAACTCTACAGTGAGAATCAGTTTTTCCAGTGAAGTAAATCCCGTTTGCCGTCCACCAACCGCCGCTTAGCATCGCAACCCTTAACCTTATTTTTATACATCTTCATGTATAGTTTGTGGGTGTAGGGGGAACTCGTGAGAATTTCAGAGTTTTGCTTTGAGTTTATAAGTCGCTTATGCGTATGCGACGCTTTTGGATGTGGTCCGATGCTCTCAGGAGAGATACGTCGGTGTATTATGCATATCTATGAATGAAACTTACCTTAAGTTCTGAAATTAAGCAATATTTACGCAGAGACAACTCATAAATTTTTATACCAGGTGCAAATCATCGTACGGTTTCTCCATTGTTCCTCCTCAGTGTAGCTAAAACAAAAAAAGTAGTCCAAATTCATTCTGATCGGTTTTTCTCCAAAAGTTCCACATTTATTTAAATAAAATTATCAACAAAGTACATATGATATTTATTACAGGAAATATCAGGTCATATGAAAAACTCAGGGAAATATTTTATCATGTATTAAACGAGGTCATGATAAGAATAAAAAAAATAAATAGTCATATGTAAAGCAATGATGTAAAGCGGGGCAACAAAGAATACATAGAAAGGATTTCTAGACAGTCGTTACATAAATGCTTAAAGCACAGATAAGAAATAGACACGCAGTCCTACAATTTTGATATAAGTCGCGTAAAAATGAAAAAAAAAAGAAAAACTCTCGTTCTGTCGTTCCTAGTCTTCCACTGAAAGCACCCCTTTGCTGCATTTGGTCACGTCAATGACACTGATTTGCTGCAAGTGGCATCATTTAGAGAAATATTTCGGAAAAATAATCTGGCCCCATGCGGACTTTTGCCCCTCACTACCATTGAAGTCATGGCAAAATTAGCAGTGCCGGAACGCACTTTACGTAACTGTTTTTAGAAGTGACATATTACTCTGTGTTTTTTATTACAAGTCATTATTTACATTTTATGACAACTCTTTAGTTACGAATGTATATATTAGAAATTTTGAGGCAACGAAATTTATTAAAGTGTTATTTGACTATTATGTCTTTTGTTAACCAAGGCCGGAACGGCGGCGTTCCGGCACCATGACACCACTGCTCACTACCCTACATATATACCCGGCCTCTTGATTGAATACTACCCAGATGATCACACTGACACTGTGTTGAAGATTGAGAAATGTTTCTGGCTGAGCCCTGAAGAAACTGAGATTCGTCAAGCATATTATGGAAAGTTACTATGTGAACTGAATAAAATACAAATAAAAACTGCGCGATTCGTCAAAAACTGCTCCGGGCGTTCAGAAAGCTAGAGACTCGGATACTGCGTGCTAGGAAGTAGACTGCTAGATAAATTGAGAATCGCATCATCTTTCTGAGAGACACGGAGAACTTCATATTATAACTTCACTACATTTCCAGACCCTTACACCTTATACCTTACATTTGGTTATCTCCAGAACAATAAGGGCCATTAATAAAGCCAGACGAAACTTAGTACACGCATTTCCGTTTTAATTGAGGCGGCTCGCGGGATAGTGAGTAAATAGATATGAATCTTGCTCGGTTTATGAATCAAAGTGTGAGTTTTAACCAAGTTACTCCTCATTACGGAAGAAGCTTGTGAAAACATATTTTTGTATCCGGTGACCAGCCGTATCCCCATCTGAAAGAGGATAAGAATTTTCGCAAGTGTTGCATGCACCTCTGGTTTGAGCAGGGCTAGGTATGTGCACCAGGAAATCCATTTGAGCTCTCACCGCTTATATTTGTCGCGTAGGAAACGTTGATTGCATTGTATTGCCGCACGGAGCGGAAAAGGACGTCGAGACCAGCGGATGCGGGTCCGTTGCTGAAGTAAGGTCTTGAAAAGTGCCCGCCGCTTGCAATCTCTGCAGCATGTTGGCGGTGGAAACCGCATCCTGAATACCGGCTTAATTCTGTTGTAACATTTCTCGGTGTGTTAGGCAAGCATTTCGTAGCACATTTTATTTTGGCCTCTTAAAGCAAAGCATTTATGGATAGGCATGTTTTCATTAGTTAGTTGGATTAGTTCATTACTATCTGTGCTTTCTAATTTCCCCTCAATATCAAATTTGACGAGAAAAAATGTCATAGCTCTATTATCAGTCTTAGTTTTTTTTTACTTTTGCCGTGCATTTGTGAAAAGATCTTGATTGTTAGTGAAGAGTCAACGACAAACTATGGGCGATTGCGAGAATGCTAAAATATTATCATGTAATTAAGGGTTTTCAATTAACCAGTTGTCTGTAATATGTGCTCGTAGATGTTTTATACTGATATGTTATCGAATTAACCCTTCAATAGTTCCAAGGAATTATAACCCGCCGTTTCAGCAACATCTCGTGTTTATATATAAGTTGGTTGTGCCCGACACATAATGACCTTTCACTTGACGTACGGAAAATCAGTTTTGATTTCATCAAAAAATTAGGGAAATGCATACCTATCTGTGCTTCTTACTCTCCCCTCAATAAATTTAATGTGGGAAAAAGTATTTCTACAAAATTTAGGCCACTGCTATCGCTCAGCGGAAAAATATGTAATTTTTGTGTCGGGGAATTAAAACGGCAAACCACCTCTGAATCTTCGTCGTCCTAATACGTGACGGAATAGCATGTGTCCCTGTAGATCGCGTCTTATTGCGAATCTCGTGACGGCCACAACTCCGTAGAATGGATGCTGCATTGGATGGCATCATGCGAGCATTGGAATCGGTCCCTTGAATTCCTTTTTCACGTGTCTGAACGAAACGACAACACCGAACGGATGTCCTTCTCAAAGTAGTTCTGGCCACGGAGCGGAGGCTTTCGGAACGAGTATTAGCCGCGCTTTCAATCATAGGTCTCCGATTACTATTCATGATTAACTTGGGAGTCTAGGAGACCACCTTCATTCGTAACATGTCCCCTGTGGACCATATGATCCACTATAAACATCATTAACTCGTCAACAGTAATACATGAACTTAAACTTGTGCAACTTCCTAAAAAAGCTATCCTCTGCGATTTAGATAAAAATGAATGGTGTGCTATTCAGTTGTATGAAAAGGGTCATCTAATGAACGAGCGCTCTCGTAATGGGTGTTTTATGAAAATCATGATGAAAAAATAAATGTGTCAGTTTGAGTTAAATGAAATATTTAATAATGTATTGTTATTAATGTTAAATGAAAAAGGGAGATGTTAGAAGTTATTTTAAGCTTTTATAAATCATCATAATTGGTGAGAGGCAAATTTGGTTTAACTTTTGAGTGTAAACCTAGTGAGTTTTGGACATGAGTCATAAAAAATTCACAATCCATGCAACTATACAGTTTGATATTTTTCGGAATACACTCGAAGATGTGCGCATGAAAATATTTTAAGTCCATCTGCAGTTCGCTGAAAACGTCAATTTTAAATGGCGATCTTAGGGTTGGGTTCCATGTCTGACCCACCGCCCCTCCGTTTGCTCCGAGTGGCCATGCCTCGCTTCCGATCGAATCCGCACCCGCGGCGGCGCGGCGTCGCGTCGGAAGCACTGTGATTCAATAACCGGAGAACTGCCTCCGCACAGTGGTCCCAAATCGAAAAAAGCTGGCCAAAATTAATCACGCTATTGTTATTATGTATAAATTTGACCTAAAGGTCTATTCTTATTGTTTTAGACCCGCTTATTCTGAATTTATAACTATTTTTTATGTATCTGCAATAATTTTATTGCTATTTCACATTTTGTTTAAACAATTAATTTTTTTAACATTGGAATTTGAGATTATACTGGTGATAGTAAATTAAAATAATACATATCATAAAACTGAATTAGTTATTTAAAACATACATAAATGCATATAAAATGACTGCAATGGTTATTTTTGGACAAATTTTGAACAACTGATTTTGAATGAACCAAGAGAAAATTTTCTACTTTCTCATATGTTTGATCGTATTTGATACGAAAAATAAGTTAATATTAATTGGAAATTTATATTATAAGTATATTATTAGTATTATTGTACTGCATTAATTGCCTAAAAATTATAATATCTAATTCTAATTAAGTAGACAATTTTATAGTTCCTTGTAACGTGCCAATGGATTTGGAAGCAATTTTAAACGGGGTTCCTTATTTCACAAGTTTCAACGGAGGCATTATTTCAATCATTGAAATGTTATAAACAATATTTCACAACTCCTATAAATCAAGTTAAACGCCAAATTTATTGATACGCTTGCAATAAGCTCTTTACGCAGTGAGGCATCAATTTAACGAGCACATGATTTGGTACGAAAAATTAAATGAGATTTTCCATTAATTTGAGCTTTTTTAATCATCAAAAAAATAAGTTAACATTTCTCCTTATCTTTCTCAGTCATTGTTACGAAAAAAATTTAAATACATTCATAATCACTATTCGACAAATCCTCATCACAGTCGTTATCCACTCAATTCATCCAGGATTAATAAACTCTTTACCTCGACTGGTAATTTTAGTAATTTCCTTCTTTGAGCCTTAGAAATACTTGATATCATTGCATCTGAAGTTAGGAGTAATCTTTTAAACAGGTCTTCATTCGTTGCTATCCAGGAAAATTTCCTTGCATGGTGCTCCCTGAATCTTCTTATGTCCTTATTCCTCGCCTCCATTGCCTCCTCGGACAAGTGGACAATAAGAAGGGCAGCTTCTTTAGATGTCCGTCGGAGGAGCAAGTACTGATGTTTCGTGAAATTACCAGAAACGATCATGGAAAGGGCTTCTTCGTGGGAGATTTTACTTTGCCTCACATCCTTGGCTCTCCATTTTGATAACACTCGCCGCGCTCTTGAGAGAGTGGTTGTTGTCACCTTATTTATTATTTTCGCCACGAACTCATCACCTTTGCTTCGATAACTCATGGATGCTCTACTGGCGATGTGCTAACTCTAAGATCCTCCGTTTTCCTTCTCTAGGCCCTTTCACTGGACTTCTCAAATTTTTTTTTGGTCGACCAATTTCAATAAACCTGATGAACCTTCAAAAGTAGCAATTTTTACTAACATATTGAATTAAGTAGAATGAATATCACTCCAAATTCATCACAAATTCCACATTAAATACTGGATGTAATGGGCTGACGTTTAAATAAAGGTGGAGGAAATTTCAACTTCTCATTTAGGCAATCAGCGAACTTTCTTCTAAAAAACCTGTCATTTCTTTTTCTTCCCTTCCACCGGCGAAGATAATTTGAGAGAAGAAACACTTCTCCGTATTTTTTTAAGGATAACTTTTGAATTAACGTCCTCATCTAACTCAAACCTGTTGCTCCAGCAATCCAATAAGTATTGGTTTTTAGACGATACGGACCCTTTTCCACTTTCAAGAAATTTTTCATGCACATCTCAAGACGCGTGAAAATTTTCAGAGTTATCGAACTAAAACACAATGGGCACTCTTCTTCAACCCCATAAGTCTTCTTTAAAAAGTTCGAGGATACTCGACTTTTTCAAGACTCGATCTTCACGCTTGAGGAAACTAACTTTTACGTCTTTCGTTTGGCAAAATCTGAGTAAAACTGAGTTTTGGCGGGAAAATTTCGGGCAAGCGATGTCTAGAAGTAATTTGGGGGTTCCACAGTGTGAGGTTCGCGATGCTATTATCTCCATTTTCTAGGAAATATCACATTTGAAGGGTTAAAAAGGCTTACTCCGTTCATCCCCGGTGGCCAAATTGCAATTCATAACAAGTGTACAGAGAGCGGTGGTTGTGTTTTCCCAATGGGCGCAATAAATAGCCTAGGCCTTTTCGGCAGTCGTTTGCCCTGCATGCGGTTGAGGAGGCCGCTAAGGAGGCGACAGAGGGACAATGTGCCGCGTGAGGGCGAAAACTAATCCGTCTAACGGAAGAAAAGGGTGGAGTAGCATTTGAGGGATTCTTTTTTGTTTTGAATGCATTCAAGTTTTTGAGGATTTCTATAAGCACAGCTGCGAACTTTCGTTCCATAAATATATATCCTTCCGCTCGAGTCCTTAAGCAATTTTCATGAGAGCATGGGCACGCGTAAATAAAAGGTAAGGTCAAGTGGAAACTATTAATGATAAAATGATCTACGTATGGCAAGAGATGTTTATTCATAGGGTAAATATTTTTTGTAGAATTAAAATATCCAACAATGTTGAATAACACCCATAAATACTTGATTTCCTCGAGCCCTACCACGCGCCAGCCAGGCCGCCGCCCGCGTCAGCGCATTGCATCATTATAGTTAAATCAATGCTGAGGTCGGAGTAGCAACTAGTAGCAAAAATTTTCTTCACTACTGCGTTGCATATACTTTTCCCTTTGTATTGGTGCAAAAGACACCGTGCATGAACGTGCTTCTCTAAACGATATTGTACATTTTATTTGAAAATTCGGGTAAAAAATACTAAAAGTTACAAAATATATATAAAATAGTAAACATTGTAAAATCCGAATAAAATTTATGTCCCACTATGTAATAATGTTTATATTTGTAGTTATAAATGTTTTTTGGCCAAATATATCGCGTAAAGGTTGTCCTGCATGACGCTGAACTCCATCAAAATCGACCGATTTCACGCAACTGTGATTTTTACGGTGAATGCTCCATGTTTGACGGATCACTGCAGCCGCTCTGATGAACAAAAATACTAACTTAGTAGTGTACTTTTTAGACCATATCCTGTAGAATCCGAATATAAGGTCCAAGAATTCCTTGAAAAAATTCGAAAAAACGACTTTTGGCCAGCTTTTTTCGATTTGGGACCACTGTGCTCCGGTCCGGTGAGCTCACGTTTATACTACTGAGGCTGTATCTCAAAATATCCGCCGGAGTTATAAAGAAAGCTTTTTTCTGGGAGAAATAGACTGTGGAATGTAAAAGCTGGGCTTCGAATTTGGGTACAGTTGATTTTGAAGACATACTATTTGTAGAGCGAATGAGTGTGGATTGGTACGCATTTGCCGGAGTGAAAGCAATGATTCGAAGGAATGGAAAGGAGAATGCGAAAGCGGAGAAGAGGAATGTACGAGAAGGAAGTGGGCAATGGAATGAGAAAATGCATAGGGTATGAAATGCACCACGGAATGAGCTGCGGGAATTACACTTGCGGGGAGACGATCTTCTTTGGCCACTAATTTTGCTGAAAAAAGACGTATTTAATTTCCTCCTCTCGTTCCTTCGACGGAATACCGTTTGTAATGAAATCAATTTTCTAGCAGAGCGATAGTGGCGTCACTTATTTTGTTGGGAAACTTTTTCCCTTTGTTTTTTGTTATAAGTTTAGACTACTTTGCCCTAAATTATTACCAAAACAATTGAAGGGGCACTGAAAAAATTTTCAAAGAAATATCCCAGTTGTATTTACTCCTCAGATATCTGTGAACCCTTCTCAAGCCATAATATAGGCACCGTCTACTTTCAGATTTTTAGTTAGATTCCCTTGAGCAAGGTACTTTCGGATTACTAAAGTTTATTTTTTTGTTAAATCATGAAAACCCCACACCTTGGGATTAAAGGATTAGGATACGTAAACCCACCTTTACTTATAGTACTAAAATTGAATTGATGTTTGCGCAAGTTTTTTGCTTTCAAATTCTTCATCAAGGTAAGAAGTGGAGTTTTTCACAAACATCGTTTTGGTTTTCTTCAGAACCGACGACCCGGTTGACGCAAGGGAAAAAAATGGTGCATTGCGGTGAATTGATTCCCCCAAAAGATTATGAACCACCGCACCGGTTTTTCTCCAAAAAGGGCCTAAACTTATTGAATTAACGTTGAGAATATATCCTTATCATGTGAATAATCATTTCTGTGTCTCGAGTAGTTTGCTATATTCTCACGTTCACTTGAAACATTCTCGTAAATGCAGTTGGATTATGTAACTGATTCAGAGGTCCGGGAAAAAAAACAAACAGTAGATGAGAACGGTTCTGCTGAAAAAACCGGTACGCACATCAGGAAAATAACCGGTTCCTAAGGAACAAAACCAGTTTGGTGGTTAACATACGGTTCAGTCCACTGAATCGGTGAACCGAAGTCTCAATCGGTTATTTTAAGAACCGTGAACTAGTTCAGGATTTCCTGAACCGTACTACACTTGGTAAGGTCTTTCAAAGAAGTAGCAGTAATATCGCGAGCATCGTCATTTGGCGTTCCGATATAACTAAGAAAAAGCGTTCAATGTTCCAATGGAACGAACTTGTTTTAATGATCCATATTGTTGATAATAAGGCTTTGTATATTCGCCACTTAAAAATTGATCACTTTTTTTAATCTTCCGTCAGGGATCATCGGGATTTCAGTGTGGCCTAAAGACTAAACATTCATATTTTTATGAAAAATAGTGCTTTTTGCGTGCCATTAGAGGGGCAGGTGGGGAAGGAGGAGGTGGGAAAGAGTGTGATATTCGGAGAGTCATAACTCGTCGGACACATAAAGATAACTGCGGAAAAGTGTAATTTTATTTTGTCGAACATCCACCATATCACGCCTGAATCGGTCGAATTCGCTCAACAGTCAGTCACTCATTCGCAAACAGTTTTAGCTCAAAGTTTATGGTTGCGCTCCTTTTGGGGTCGGAGGGGCTGTCGCCTTCCAAGGCAGTCGATCAAAAGAGGAAGAAGGAGTGATAGAGGGGCTAGGGGGGGGGGGCTGCTGATGAGACCGGAAGTGGCGATGTATTTTGGTATTCATGGCAATGGTTGGGGGAGGAGGGGAACACCAGAATGGAATTGGTGATTGCTTGGTAAAAACAAGGAGGAGGAATGGGGATGGGGGGGGAGGGGGGGGAGAGGAGCCATTAGCGGCGGCGTCTGTGCGTTCTTTCGCCCGTGTTTACTTTCGTCCGCTTTGAGTGCGTCTGATGTTATTTCCTTTCCGTCAGGATCGCCTCGCGCTGACGTCATCTTCGTCCTCGCGCTTTTGCCCGTGGTAACCAACGAGACTGAAAGTAAAGTTAAGGAACCATGACCTCGGAGTTAGCATAAGCTGGAGAAATTTCCCACTCCAGCGCCTGCGACCTGGATTGAATTGATAATACCCTAGATTACCTGATGGGTATGATTGACTGATTCATAGGTTAGAATTTGATTGCTAAAGGTTTATTTCGATCGCAAATTTAATTTCCATCATTTTGAATTTCGTCTTTTGCTTTTATTTCGATTTGTACCTAACCTCGAATTTTACCAGACCCCTTGAATATGAATTGATTTATCCCGTAAAATCAACTCAACATGTAAATGCGAATGAATTAGAGGCGTCTCATATTTCCTGTATAATAATAAAACGCTTGGAAAAGCCCGGTTGTCAAGATGTTGAGAAATTGTGTTTTGAAATTTGGAATGTGATGCTTTATTTTTTTCGTGAAACTAGAGAACGGTGTGTGCGTTAAAGGCTTTTCTCTGCCATAAGATCTAGCTTATCTTTTTTCCACTATCGACTTTCAAAGTCCATCTCCTGAGTTGATCTAGGTATGCTGTGATTTCGCGCCACCCCGTGTACTTAACACCCACGTTTCCTCCCCTGATGACCCACGCTGTTTCGCCCGACTTAAAGCCAGCCGCGATCGTGACGTTGATGATTTCCATGGATATCCGTCGCCGGTATATTTTCCATGGCAACATTCACTAATGCTGACTTCTTTATAAATATAGTCTGAATGGACGAAACTTGATAAAAATGAGTATATACTGTTATTCTGGCTCGGGAAAACTAAATTAAGGTTCGTTGTCGCCCATAGTTTGCTCAAAACCTGTGGATATTAATACATTTTCTGATAGATTGCATATTTACGCAATGGATTTTTAACAGTTGCCATCATTGGGATATTCGGATTGGATTTATTGACTATCGGGAATGAGTTATATCTGAAAATAAATGACATGACTGAGTATTGATCCCTGGTATTAACCTGAAAAATATTATATTTAGTGTGAATGAACTTTTCTCGGGCTCGGTTACGGGTGAAAGCAATTATAGGCAGCCGGTTTTTTTGGGTTCCAACTCTTCACCTCTTCTCTGGGCTACTAAATGCATGTAATTAATAACTTTCCTTTTACTTTGTTTCACATTGACATGCTCTCGAAAAGCTCATTCATATTTTCGAATGGAAAGTGCTTTACTCTGCATGCTAATTTGCTTTCAATCATTGGTGGTGGCTTATGAGCCAAGGCGCGTTGAAGGAATGCCGATTGCTTCAAGTGGTCTTTCTTGTTGTTCGAGGAATTAAAATTTCCTACTGCACCTGCCGAAGTGTCGTGTGCCGTTTAATTATGTTCGTGCTGCTCGAAGAGCTGAATTTTCAGGCTTTTTATTATATTTCTTTTGTTTACAATACAAGATAAGTTTTGTTTATGATCATTTGGAGGATTATTATAAATTATTTTTTCGCATCAAATAATAAAGCTTGCAGTTTATTTTAATGAAAACTCGATAAAGTATCTTAGTTTTATGCACGAGAGAACAGGAGGCATGATCTTTTCGTTTGGATATTTGGGACCGTGTTGAGTATCTCAAAGTCGTACTAAGTATGTACATTTAATGCCTTGTGGCCCTGAAAGGACCCTGACAATTTACAAGGGAACGTTTACGAGAGGCTTAAATTACCAAACGCTATCCCATTTCGTGGCAGTATCCTCATCAGGGAAGGGGCACTTCGGGAGAGTTGTGCTAAAAAATGCATGCCTCTTCTTCCATCGAAAGCGATTTGAAGAATTCTGGAAAGTGTGCGAAAGAGCACCTTGGTCCATTTATATTGAGGGATGTGTTCCCTCGGCCTGGCTGTGCGCCTCGGGTCAGTAACAGCAGCTATCTCCCGCCTCGGATGACCCTTTTGCACTTTTCCAAAAGGGTCGTCAGGTCTCTTGGTCCCTTAATATCGGCCTCTCGTTCTCTTTACGGGCATTTTTAGTAAAAAATACTCACCTCCCACATAACATCTCCTCCGCAAACTTCTCTTTCCGGGACAAAACGCCCTCTAAGGTGGCGGCATCAAAGGTTTTGCGAGCGGGATGATGGTGTTAGAGCAGCGCCTCCCTCCTCGTTCACGGCGCCGTGTTGAAGCATTAACGAGGTCTTTTTAAAGGCTCTCTCCCTCTCCCATCGTCCTCTACATTGCTGCCGGGTGCATCAAATATTCAGACCACGGTGCACCACGGGCCATCTCTCCCGTCCACGCCACCCCGATGCCTTAAACCCCCCCCCACCCGATTTTTATCCAACCCCGCCTGTCTTTTAGCGTCATTATATGGCGAGGAAGAGGCGAAGGTCGGTGCTGGAGACAGAGGTCGCCAAATCGCTCACGTAGCCCGGAGAGGGAAGAAAAAAACCTTGTTCATTATGCGTCGGTTAAAGAGGTGTCGCGGGTTTTAAGGAGGTAATCTCTTTAGTTGGGCTCGATGGAAGCTTCTCTGCTAATTTCCACTGGTTTTTGTGGACCCTTGACGAGCAGGTTCTATGGGCCCTCTCTCTGAGCACGAAGGCTCTCTCTCATATGCTGAAAGGATTCGTTCATTTAATAAATTTGGGCTTGGGAGGAAATTTCTTGTTTGATGGTCCTAAGGTCTTAGATGGAGTTATTCTAATTATTAGTTTTCCTTCTTTGGAGCTCCCACTTTTTCGAGGTTAATTTCCTTCCTGCTACAGAAGATCCCTAATCACGGCAAAAGGCGGATTGGCGCACGTATCCCCGAAGAGGAATACCCGCATAAGGCAATTAGTGCCTAATGCGGGTATTGCCACTCATTCAAAACGCACCTAAACTAAATTCCAATGTTTCGTTTTTTTCATTCAAATTCGCAATGCGTTTAAAGAATATACTTATTATACTGCGTATTAAAAGAAAATTAGGGTTCAAAACTTTAGATGACTTAGGAACGCAACAACTTTATAGCCTCGGCAGCCGAACGTTTTCAGCGTATTTTCGGAAAGGTACCTAATCTATTTTGATTTTAATCTCACAATCAGTGTCAAAATGCTAATGTAAGTATGCATTTCAACTTCATCGTGGGAAATTTCGGATTCCAACAAGTGCGAATTTTTGTAAAATATTCATTTGTATTTTAGTTTGTCCATGCATTTATTATACTTATATACTCAAGCTTCGCCTTCAAATAAAAAGTGAATTTTTTCAAATTAGCACGAGATGAAAATAATGCGTGAAGGGAATGGTTTTGAACGCCACTTATTTGAGAGTGTTGAACAATTTACGTAAATGACTACTTTCTGTGAGCTACCTATTACAGTCAGTTGTTATTTTAACACAATCAATCATAAATTCTTACTGATGCATTGATACCTGCCAAATGATCATTATGATATCGTTTGCGGCAGTTGTTAACTCTCCGCTCTATTTAGCAATGGATGCGTGAGATTGTAGTTCACACTTCAAAAATATGTATGTATATTGTAATGGGATGAGTTTCGTACAGTTTCAATCTTGGAATAGATGCTTTTTATTAAAACTTTTTCCATAGATTTTCTCTGGATATTTTTTGCACTATTCTCCTTGTTCTTTGATTCATTTAAGAACTCCATCTATATAATTACTTTTTTACTAATTTTTATACTAGATAATTACTTTTCAGTGTAGCTGTGAGGATATCAAGCCGAAATTTGCGGCCAAAGAGATTTAGTGGTAATATTACTGCCTATGCAATTGGCTTTGGATGGTTTGCGCCCGGAAAATATCTGTATTGAAAAACCGAAATGGAGGATTACTAATCCGTGCATTTAACACGATCACGCACGTTGAGAAGTGAAGTATTAAAAAATATTGTAGCTTTTTGTCCGCCTGGATGGTAAACTAGGGATAAGTATTGGTTGACTGACCAATCAAAAAATGCTTTTCACCACGAATCTCTTCATTTTGCCTATGAGTATGTAGTGGTTACTGTGCAAATGACTGCGTCCTGAGTCACCGGAGCTTTGTAAAGCGACTCGGTGAATTTGGAGACGGCGCTCAGACTGGATATTCATCACGGGGGATAATCTTTCTTTGCAGTGAAATAAATGTTGAACACGAGCAAGAATCTGAATCACTAGTGCGCAACACGCGCGAATCGTCCGCTTTTGCTTCGCAATCGTTTCGGACGGATCAGTGTGCTCTGAAGTGTGATTTTGTATTCCAAAGGAAGGGAAGGGGGGGGGGGGGACGGTCCTTTTCATTTCCCGCTCTCTTTCGGCCGCGCAGCCATGACAACCGATCCGCACGGAACGCCCCCCCCGCCAGGGGCATTATTAGCCACCAGATACCCTCCCCACCCTCCTCCCGCCGCACTCATCTCCCATCGACTCGAAATTTTAAACATGCGCGCCTCTCCACTAACCCCTCCCTCCCCTCTCTCCTTCCTTCTCTTCCCCCCCTCCTCCTACATCCCGTCCTACCATCGCAAGCCCACGGCTATCTACACACACATGTGCTAAGCTATGCGAGGGAACCAGGGATCAAGTTTTCTCGCTGGGAATGCTTGCTTTTGTTGCTATCCATTGCGATCTTTGCCTGTCACTCTGGGTGACCGAAATATTTCCCTTATTTAGAAGGATTACCTAAGTGTTACGAGACTAGGTTATAGTAGAATTGAGCGGATTCTGCGTCAAACCAATCTGCTATTTTAGAACGTATGATGAGGATGATTTCCTTAATTTTCGTACATCTCAGGATGTTCTTCTTTTCACCTTAGCTTTTGGATAGAAGAGCTAATAAACTGGGTGCAAAGTCTACGTTCGTTATTTATAATCACGGAGAATGTCGCATTATCATTGAGAGTTCAACCTATAAACGGCACTAATATAATCTGGTTAAAAATATCCGAGCGACTATACCATGAAAAATGTGCCTAGTCTGACTAATATTGTCAAAAATTTTTTTTATGATTCCTAAGTTTCAGCAAATTTTTGCTGCAATTGAAGCCGAAATATATTTTCAAATGAAATTATACCACGACAGCCAATAGTACCGGTAGGTAATTGCATTCTATTTCGGCTGAATCTCGTAAATTTTTGGATAGTTTTTATCTTTGTGCCTGAAATTTTCAGTTGGAATTTGTGTTCGCGTGGCCCAATGGAATGAAACAAATGACTCTCAAGAGATAGGTTGTGAAATCGATAGCTAGGAGCTTGCGTAACAACATCGTCATCGTAAGTCAGCAATCCTAAGATTGGTTTGGCCCAGCTATCCATTCAACTCTTATCTACTACTTCACTTTGAAAAGGCAAGCGGATTCTTCATTTTCTACATACTTAATTATCTGTCCCACGTAACTCATTCCAGGGCTTTCCCTTCCCTTCTTACCATCCAACGACGTTTGTCTTCATCTGGCCATCATGTCGCATGATGCGATCGACCGTCTTCCCTTTTGAGTCTTAAGAAGACTTCTCTTTTCTCCCATTCTTCTCAGTACATCCTCATTATTTATTCGGTAAATCCACTTCATCTTAATCATTCTTCGGTGACACCACTTTTCTAATGCCTCTACTCTTGACGTTTCTGCACTTGTCAGCGTCCAAGCCTCGCTTCCATAGAGAAAATGCCCCATGTGTACCAGCTGATGAATCGTTTCCTCACGTCTTTGCTCATATTTTCATCTTTTAGTTGATTCTTCTTTGGGTAGAATGCCCTCTTCGCTTGTGCTATCCCACATACGATTTCTTTCTTGCTTTGCATATCGTTGGATAATGGCTTCGTGACGAAATGGTCTTTCACCTCTTCAAGCTTTCTTTGCCTAGCTTAATGTTTGTCCTAGCCCTCTCTCTCTTTTGCTCCTTTCTTATACTTGTTGATGTAAACGAGGAGGGCGGTGCTCATCCTTGCTTCACTCCTTTCCCAATTCTCACTTCTTTTCCGCTTAGTCCATATTTTATCACAACTACTTTGTTTTCTTATAAACTAAGCACAGTTGTTCGATCGCTGTTTATATCCTTCCAATTTTTTTCGACTCACCGTTAGATATTCTTTTCATGTTTCTGGACACCTAGCGTGCATAAGTCTTCTCGCTTAGCATCGCACTCGATGCGCGGCCCCTCCTTCCACCTCAACAGCACCTACAACCCCCCCCCCCCCCGCTGTCAGCTCGCTATATCGCTTCCTCCTTCCTTCCTGCCCCCCTCCTCCTCTTCACTCCCGCCCCCCCTCCGTTGCTCCCTCCGGAGAGAGGACATGCGGACAAACGCGCAAGCCTCCCGTCCTTCTCCTCCTCCCGTGTTATTTAACCGGCCGGAAATACTGAAAAGCCCGTCTCCATTATGGCTAACTACACAAGCTGAAGCCGCTACCCCTCACTCCCTTCCATACGTTTTATTTATTTGTTCCCCCTCCCCTCCCCCTCCTCCTACATCCTTCCGTACGTCCACTCCGTTATTTCTGGCCACGTTCTACTCTTCCTCATTTTTTTTCCATTCCTCCGCTCTTTTCCCATTCCCATTCGTCTCTTCATTTCGTCTCTCCCGTCCTCATTCCGCGCTCTCTCTCTTTCTTTGGCGCTGTGCTCCAGGACGGTGAAATGTACGAAAAACGAGTCGCGGAGGAAAACATACTAAAAGAATCATTTCTATATTTCAGAAATCAGACTGAAAATTTTGACGCAATTGTGTTTTAATAATATTCTTAATTGGTCCCAAAATCCTTTATTTTTCTGATTTAAAATAAATTCCGGAGGACTGGGAATCACGTATTTTAACTCATAAATTGTATAACTTAAATGTTGATATATATTTATTTGTTACAGCCCCGAGCTTAGTTTGATGTATTCTAAGAGTGTGTGAAATATCCATCCCCTGTCAGTTAGAGCGCTGCCGTCTTCTGTGGCTAATGCTTATCATTATCGTTTGGTGCATGATTAACATGTTGAAATTTATATTTTTGAAGTAAATGCGCAAAAGATATCTTGAGTTACCTTTACTTTTACCGTATTAAAAATAATCAAGTCAGTTGCAGAGCTGAAGAAATTTTTAATGAAATTGATTATACACATATTCAAGACAGTGCCTATTTATGATATAAAAAAGTCACAATTGAGGTTCTGCTATGTTTGGCAGAACAGGTGTCCCCGCTTAGGGGGGGGGGGGGGGCGCGTGCCCATTTCGCCCCCCATCTGTATCCGCCACTGGTGGAAGAAAAATAATTATCGTTTTTGTTTTGCGGCCGTTAAAGGGAGAGAAAAATTGTTATAGCTATGAATCGTCCCCGTAAGGATAAAAAATGTGAATTATTTGTTGTTTTCAATAAAATTGAAAGGTTATAATCAATAAAACAACTTGAAGCTAAACTGTATCACAGTATGTTGAGATTTAGCTGACAGGAATGAGTAAAGAATTTCATTCACTTAATGCTTTTTGATGTGGATTAGAGTACTTAAAGTGTCACCATTAATTATTGTAAATCCAGGACGTGGAGTTAACCAGCGGATGGTTTATTGAATGCTGCTGCATTAATGTCAATATTCGCGACAGATAGGCAATATTGTTTTGCTCACTTTATAAAAAAAGCACTTGGTTATTATCTAAAGTTTTTTTCAGCCCAACCAGTTTCAACACGTTGATTCTTTCTCAAGGGGACTGGAACAGTTACAAGTGTTTTTTAGTAAGTAACTCGTAAATATCCAAAAAGTAATGGCCAAAAGTGCTTACGATTTATGTTGTCCTATTTGAATAAAAAATATGAAATTTATTTTTCACTACAATTCCCGAAAGGTTTGTTGGCCCTAAACTTGTCCCAGATTCAAATATTGTTGTTCTTACCCTTGGTTTGTAACGATACGGTTAGTACGGCTAGCGTGCCCCTTGTTATGTTTTTATTTTTTATTCACACTTACTCTTTGGTTGTAAGCACGAATGGGGATGGCGCAACCGTTCTTAATATTCCAAATTAGGTTTTGAGGGTGACATGGTCTCTTAGCGGTCGGCTCTTCCAAGATGCACATAATAGCAACCCTCTCTCATCTGCGAGCCCCGCCCTCCTACTTCCTTCCCTCCTCTCTCTACTTCATTTCTCTCTCCGGAAGGACAAGCCCTGGCTAAAGCATTTCGCGTCGCCGCAACCCATTTCACCCCTTTTTCCATCCCCTCCGCCGCATTCTTATCACATGCCTCCTTCGCTGTGTGCGCGGGGCCGTTTACCTCCCCCCCTCACCCACCTAAGCCTTACTTATCCTAATACATGCTGCTCTTGTCCGGAGAGTGCGTTCGGCTGGGTCGAGCCCAATTAAGCTAAGAGGCCGATGGTATTCGCAAGGGGAAGGAGGGAGGGCTGGGGGGCGGTGGAAAGGGTCGGGAGAGAGAGAAGGGGGTGGCTGGCCACAGTGTGATTGCTTGCTCGCCCCCCCCCTTCCCCATTGACCCTTAACAACCAGTCCTCCCCTCGTTCCCCACCCACTAATATCCCGCCGCTATCATCTTACGGCCAACCCCTTCTTTTCCCACGCAACCCTTCCCTTCTCTCAGACCCTTGGACCTCGTCCTCCTATTCCTTTTGTCTCTAGGAGTGAACCCCTCGCACAATTACTCCAAGTCTAGTCTCCCTTAAAGGAGCCTTCTTCATAAGTTAATGATACACAATCTGCTCCTGTTCTTTTGTGAGGAGTTGTAGAGTGAATAGACCTCTCCGAACAATTGACCGGAGTAAACGTAGACAGGGGCATTCTGTGTCATTAATTAATAAAGAGGATTAAAGAGTGCGCGTTCGTTCTGACGTGGCTAATTGCCAGTGCGATGAAGTAAGTCAATTCAGCTGAACGAGGCCCTCGAGCTATTTTATTCGCAAAATGTTGGCATTTTTAATGATTACACGACGGATAGGCGAAGTTTTTAATAAGCTGCTATTGCTTCACAAAGGATGTTTGAACGGCAACATTTTAGCCTAATTATAGGTGCAACAAAAAATAATTTAGTTGAAAAGCGTTAATAAAATAATTTTGAGGATTTAAAATAGTTATCAATGAGAGGATTCTATTCACAAAAGCTGAGCCATGTTTTTTCTGAATTAAATTTCATTTATTCACATTTGAAATGGTATTCATGAAGCAGTGATTTTCATCAGGAAAAGTTTTTAATCGCAAGAATTCAGACATATACATCGAGAAAAATACTTGGAATTAAAATGTTTTTATCTTGGCTTAGAAATAATTTAAATTTTATTTATTCCTTCTTTGATAAAGTTAACTTTTACCTTTGTAAATGACTGCAAATGAAAGGCGGAACTTAACATAGGGATATGCATATAATTGAATGGTTCACGTTTATCAAAAACCGTAAATTGGGAGTGATTCTTTGTGAATGCATAAAAGTCTTTCACAACTTCGCATAAAAGTCTCGCACAATATACTCGTGATTTTTATCTGAATTGATGGAGTAAATCTTTTTTGGGCTAGAACGCACTTGATAATCATGGTTATGAGGTATTAGGTAAATATTATGATACAATTATACGAAGGCAGTGCTCTAAAGAACTGAAGTTTAATTTGAACGAGCATCTAATAGGTTAAAATTATATAACGTTGATAATAGTTAATTAATTTAATTAAATTATCGTGAATATAAGATTGAAATTGCATAATGTATAGCACTTTGGTCAGAGTACTCACAAAATTTATCTGTTATACCGTCATATTTCTGGGAATTTGCTAGCTCTTCATAAAAATATTTCTCGCAAATGAAGCACCTGAATTCAGACTTCGTTGTCATGCCAAAAAAATGGCCACGTCTGTCGCGGGGTGGAAAAACGGGCCTCAATCACTCCACGCACTGATTTCTTCCCCTTTAAGATGTTCTTCCCATTCTTTATGTGCTCGTGATTTTTTTTACCCGGTTGAATTTGCTGCGCTGGTGCATACCTACTTTGGGTGCAACGCCGTCATTTTCCGTTGCTCTCACTCACCGCAATGAGTGCTCTGCCCCACTCAAGTGCGCTCGCCTGATTCGATCAAGTTTCAAGTGCACCCGCCGCTCTCAGACCTCGACGCGTTGTGTGTCGCAAACTGCCGACGGTTTAATCTAACTTTTTTGCAAGAGGAGAGACAAAAATCCATATTATTGAAAGGGGTTGCGGAATCGCTCTTCATCCTCCCAACCCTCCCCCGCCCCCTTCAACCCCCAACCGCCGTGCACTTCGCTCGATAATACCTTAAAAAGATCGCTGGGGAGAGACCCGATTGGCCTTTTACGAACCTCTTCCTTTATCGGTTACCGATATCTCTGGCTGAATGGACGACAGCGGAGAGTGAGTTGGATAAAAGGAAGGGGGTGCACTGGGGAAGTTTAGAGGCAGGGGAGTGTTGCACCGTGAAAGATGGAGAAGGGGTTGACGATGAGCGTACAGTGTAGTGGCGGCGGGGGCGAAGGTTAGACGGGGTTGGAGGTGGCTGAGAGCGGAGCCGGCGATGAGGGAGGGGAGAGCGAAAAAAGGTGAAGTCGGCCGGGCGCGGGTTTTCCGCCGAGATGAGTATCTGCGGAGTCCCGGATAGGTTTCAAACCGACGACCCTCTGGTGAAAGCAGCGTGTGCCGAGCGTTGTGGCTGTTTTCTCTTCTGCCGGTGTCGTTGATTTGCTTGCCCTGTGGACGCTATTTGAATGAATGAATGAATTCTTCATTCATTTTTATCCGCCCTCCCGTTAGCTTTTTTCTGTCAGCCCATTACGTGATTAGTTGAACATGTTTCCTCTTGCTTTGTTTTGGAATACCTCTTCATCATTCGTCGTTTGTTTTTCGTTGAGCAGATGTCCCGTAGCTCACCTGACGTGGTCGTCCCCCTTTGCTGTGCTTGGCATTGCTCTATATGTATATTTTGATTCTACATATACTTTGGAGGCATTCGTGTTGTAAAGATTAAACTAAAGTAAATATTTTTATTTTTAATACATTTAATGGTATTTGATTTCTAAATTTGATTTCCAAATCCGATGTTTATTGTACTATTGATTTCCCTTGGAAATTATTAGTACCATCTGAAACGATACGTGATTTGAGAGGATATAATGGACCAACAAACAAATCCTTATGTCTTGCGAGCACATGAGAAAAGCAGTGACATGGATCTGCATCCTTACAGGAAAAAATTATGCATTTTAGAGTAGTAACATTATATTTGGACATTCCGTTATTATTATTCGCAAAAGTATTTACGATCATCGTCTCTGCTTAAATATGAACTCTTATTTCATTTATTCTTCAAGTGTTTATATTTGCGTAGTTTCCCATGACCCTTCACTGCAGTGAGGCCCATTATAACTCTTCTCTTAATGAGGAACCGTATTTGCACCTTTTCTCAAATGAAAACTGTTTTGGGAAAAGATAATATTCTTCCAAGTTGTCACTCTTGAGTTTTGTTCCTTTGATAGCATTAATATTTAAATTGAAAATGTAAATTTCAATTTGTGGGATAAATAGAACCTTAGAATAACAGCACCTTAAAGTGGTCTACGGGGTCTGTATTAATGTCCAAAAAGATAAAAAAATATGCTCCGAATGTGAGAATATAATTTATTCAAGATAAAAAATTATTTTCTCGGTCTAGGGATCTAGAGGTATAAATTTTTGGAAAAAATAACTGGTTTTATGAGGTGATTAAGTGGTCCACCACCTCAAATACTTTTCTCGTGGTACCTAATGAATTATTGCTTGATCAAGCTACTCTTACTAATCCAGTCATCCAAAAACCCCGGGTATTTTTATGTACAACATCGTGATGTACGCATTATTTCTCCACCTATATTTTACATAATTATTACATTATGAAATTAAATCATTGAATTAGTATAAATAAAGTTGTTTGTCTGATACCAAAAATGTGAATTGAATTATATTAAATTTTCGCTGATTAATGGCATATTTATGAATTAATTTTTATTTCGTCTACACAGTAGTTTTACTAATTTCTTTTGATTTCAAAGTTATGTAAATGTCTGCTTGAAATCTGATTTTGTCTTCTTTGATTTTATATTTTATTTTTCATACAATGTTTGACCATTTTACATGTAATATTTAACCATTGAAGCTAACCATGCAATTAGGAAGTGACTTTATCGGCAAAAGATGCTGTTTAATTGTTAACTTTGAACTTTAAGAAAATCCGATTTATTGGCAATCCACTCTGAAAATGAAATCTCGAAGTACTTAAGAGGTATTTTCCTGTGCAAGTATTTTTTAAATATTTTATTATGGATTGATACAAGAAGGAATGTAGGAAAGGAGTGATTGATTACACAGCACTGTAACGTGTGATGTGGATTTTTTAATGAATACACATTCTTAAACTACGGTAGAATTTATTTTTTGTGGTAAGCTTGTGTTTTTGTGAGGAGGATAAGTTGGGGTGGTCGATTATGCTGGAGGGGTCGATATGAATCGCGGAAGATAATGATATTTTTGATTTCGAAGCCCACGCCAGATGAACTGGGTCAATTGCCTGTTGGAGTTTTTCTTCTGCTGTCGATTGCTGGAGAAAAGACATGTCGACTAGTCCAATAGGATTAGGAACGCGGGCGGGAACTTCAAGCGAATGGATGAGGTCTGCAGTCAATGCCTCTCGTGACCCGGATACGAACGCTGCTTGGAGACGCGCTTGCCTCGGCCAAATACATATAGACTGACTGAGTGGAGCAAAAAAAGCCTTCTCGGCTTTTTGGAGATAAAAATACTGTTTGTGAACGCGTCCGTCGCGTGCAGAGTTATCTTTTTCTTTGGAGTCTTCAAAGTGATTGAGGGCCATTCCAAAAGACAGATTGAATTACTCAAGAGGAATGTTTCAAGTCTCATAGTTTAAATTCATCTCGATCGGTTATTTTTAGGTTGATACAGAGACTCTTCTCCATGTCATAGATATGAATACAACATACATAATTTAAATTAGTACACCCTTACTTGGGGAAAATAAACATCATGATATTTGTTGCATCATCATATGCGATACAAAATTTTCATTTATCTCTATGGAAATACCTCAAAAATTGCTTTCATTTTTATATTTCTGTTTCGTATAAAATACTCTCTAAAATTTGGAAGCCATTTACTGGGTAAAAAGTGTAAGGGCTGATACATTCTTCTTCTATAGAGGCATTTCTTTCTCTTTAAAGCGAATTTTAGCCCAAAAATGGAATTGCTTGATTACGGTTTGTAGCTCGGAATTTAAGAGGAATAAAGATTTTTAAATATACGACACAAATAAACATGGGTGAAATGTAATAGCCGTTAAAAAGTTTTTGTTTCTTCTCTTGGCCTCTAATTTAATGGAAGTAAATTTCTTGAAGTGTACGTTTTGTGTTGAAATAGTTAAAAATGCAATTTTTGCCGAGGTTTGGGAAAATATATTTTCCTCTGTTATGGCTTGAAATGAAAATGGATGTAAGTTTGGAGATATGAACGAAATATATGGTTAAAGCAGTATTTTACAATAATTTAGAGTACAAAAGATACGATTTAATGGTATATTAACAAAAAGGAAACTAGAAGTTTGACATACAACTTGTCTGCAATTTGTGTTTATGGTTACCAAGCTAATGCCACACATGATTATCTATCAATTTTGATTAATTAGATGATAATAAATTTTTCTTAAATTTTCTGCCTGATCATTTGTAGCAATATATTTTTAGTTTTAGAATATGTTCCATTTCTTTAAATAATCCTTTTGATAAATTATATTCAGTATCTAAATTTTCGCGAAAAAAGATCCTCAACATAATTTCTACTGAATATATTATTCTATATAATATTTAATAATATACTATACTATATAATAAGTCGAATAATTTCCCGCGCACGGAATTCTGTATTTCACATAGAGGTAATAATTTTCCCTGGGTAGATTTCCAATTCTTGTGTGCGAAGAACCTAATTATTGGTTCGCAAATACTAGCGTCTTCAGTGCGTATCGTGGGTAGTGCCCCGCAAGTCTCGCGCCATCAATGCTTCTAGGTCATGGCATTCAGGACCGGCTAATGCCGACTAATTTGGACGCGCTCGCTTCCAGGACGGCATCGCGAATCGCTGCTTTGTCCGAAGACATGAAGCGGAAGGCATTGTCTCCACAGCGCCACTCCGCTACAGGAAAAAACAAAAGACATGGCCCAAGCGCACTCACTCCCCAGCATTCAAATCTCCGTGGCGTGCATTACACTCGGCGGAAGCTGCCTCGCTTGCCCCCACCCCATCCCCACCCCCTCACCTGATCCTATTCACCAAGTAGGTAGTTCAAGGAGTCAGTCTGCGTGCGATTCTTTTCTAAAATATTCTGGTTTTAAATCAAATAAATACCTACAGTGAGATTTGATTACATTTGTCATTTTTCAACTTTGGCTATTTTTATTTCAGTCAGTTATTATTCACTCACAACCTTCAATGCTTTAAAGTGAATGCTTGTATATGTGGGTGAGATTTAAATTCGGACAAACACTAGTTCATTTGAGCGTCAATATACCGCTGTGGTTTCATGGTCAGAATCATCAGGTGCTTAGCCCATGCAATATCTAATGAAATCATTGATTCAGTGCATTTTACAATAAGGTTGATTCACGTAGTTGGAGAGAAATCTCACCTCACCAGACATATAGATGTTTATTTACTCTTTAATGCAAGGGCCCAGTTCCTTTCGCTGGGATTTCTCAATTTATGAGTTTCGAAATGAGTTTCATTTGTTTGGAGACGCCAAATGACTTTACACGAATCAAAGCGACCAAACTTCAGTTGGCAACCACGCTCGCTGCTTTTATAGCCATGACTACAAGCTATTTGATTGCCGTGAAATTTGGAATCTCATTTGTGTCGATTTAAACGCATCATTTATTCGTTATTTTTTCCATTTTTATAAATAAATTACGACCCAATTACAAATATTATCCTTTTGTTTGAATACATTGCATAAATCATATCACGGTTATGTATACCCTCAATGATATTTCTAGGGACTTGGTCCGCTTGCAACGAATTTATTCCTCTCTATATTTCTCACTCCCTACCTGTTAAAATTCTCCCCCTGTTTATCGAGACCCTTCCCAATTTACTGCCGTCTCAGTTACCCTCAGCGTGGCTCTTGATACCCTAGGGTTCCACACACATCTCGTCTCCATCCCTATTTCCCTTCCCTATTCCTCCCCCCCTTGCCTCCCTAGCATCATTGAAAGCAACCCTCCTACCTCCCTTAACCGTGGATTCCGGTGCACACCAATGGATTTCCGATATCGCTGTTATGGAGCATCATTTCTGCGTGGAGCGACTTTATTGCCACCGCCTCCCTCCTTCACACACCTCCTCGCTATTGTTGCTTAGGCGTTTTCGATGGTTCGATCAATCGAAACCAACTTCGATGTTTTCGACCGTCCAGGTTGCTACTGTGGAATTCGGATTGAATCGCAAATACCGACTTCTTGTTGATCGATTGTCGAGGATCGTCGATAATTTTCGATTTTCGATGATCAGGTATTGCCAGAATGGAAATAGCTTATTGAAATAGATAGTTTTAGTGTCGTCGCAATGTTGGAAATCGACTCTGTTGACCGGGTAAGAAGTGGATTATGTTATCAATCTTTCGCCACGGAACAGAATCGGTTATTTATCATCCTCGGCAGCAAAACAGGATCGCCGCCCTAGATAATCTGACTCCACCCTTTGTTAACTGTCGTCGACTCGCGACGACTATTTATGCAATTAACTAGCGACGTATATTAAATAGCATAAAATATGGATGAATGTTAAATCACTATGTTGATTTTTTTATGGTCAGTAGTCGATTGGAGAGGCGATCGATTGATTTAGCTTTCGAAGGTGAGATCGCGCGAGAGCTTCACTCTCCAGACGGAAGGGTCCTCTGCTCTGTCACCTCCTCCGTCCGCCCTGCAAACATCATTCCTCTGCTTGCCGATCGCCAAACCGCCTCACCTTCCTCTCCACGTTTTCCAATCGGCTCTTTCTTCCCCTTTCTCTGTCTCCTTAACACACTCAGGCATCCCGGCCCGACTCACCGAGGAAAATGCGAGGGGAATGCTTTTCCCGAGAGCGGCAGGGGTGGTTTTCCTAAAATAGGGGTCGTGACCCACCGGTGGCGACCGTCTGAAGGGTCGGGGTCGACTTTCTAGTTTCTATGGCTTCCCTCCCCGCCTTCCTCTGGCCTTAATGGGCTCGCCTGTGCATGATAGTGCTCTCGTGGACTGACTGATAACACCCAGCGCCACCCCATCGCCACACTCCCAAGTGTATCTAAGGCTTCTTTCTTTCTTGTTTTTTCGAGTTTTTAAGGCGATCGGTTGTGTGGTCGAGAGCTCTCTTCCCTTTTCTTTACTTTTGCATCATTTAAAGCCCTCCGAATGTTTTGGTGAAGAGAGGAGACGAATTATCAGCCAAACTGTTGGAATTGTTATATCATTGGGCTTGAGGTTTTCAAATTCAGCTTCAGCATACCTATTCATTTTGAAACATGAGGTGCCGCTGCCGATATTGTAGTGCTCTTTTGGCGTCGTCACAACATTTATAATATCACTTTAGTTTAGCTGATTTGTAGGCTGTCTTCTTGCTGCATTGTAGTAAATTGGTTTTATAACCGGATCTAATTTGAGAATACCTACTCTCTGCTATTCCCAAAGTTTGAGAGAAAACTGAGTAAATGTATGCGTGGATTAGTGTGGGCATGTCTTCATGCATATGTTTATTCCTCAACTACAAGAATGGAGTCTCTGTCTCCTTTAGGATAACTACCTGGATGAAATGTTTGCATAGATGAAGAAATGTCTTTTTCTTCATCTATGAAATTGCCAAATTTCCCATCTATGAAATTGCCAAATAATTTTGCCAAACATCTGTTAGACTGCAACCATAGCAGTGATTTCAATGTCAAGGTTCTCCTCAATGTGTGTAAAGGTAGAAAGATGGATTTTCTTGAGCAGTTAGAAATTTTAAGAGCATGTCGAAACAAAAATGTAAGGGTGGTTAACGACCTTTTGTACCCCTCCCACTCCTCCCCTTTATTATCAGTTCTGCTGGACTCGGCAAGTAAACCCACTGACCTTGAGGAAACTATTCCTCGTTAGCTTTTCCCCTCCCACCATCACCACCTCCTCCCTGTCTTAACCCCCCTCTCCCTAAGGTATATATAAGCTCGCAAAATTTTTGTATATTCACCTTGATAATGACAGTGTGTACTGCCGAAACCTGGGTCGGTATTAAAATCTCTTATGGAACATACAAAAGTGTATCTTCATTATGTTTCCTGTGAACAAGTTCCACCAAATATCGCCTTCCAGCCTTAAGCTGATCTATGAAATTCTTCAGAGAAATACTTTTCTAGAATATTCACTCCTTCTTTTGAATGAAGGATCTTGCTTTTCATCAGTCTTGGTCACAGTAGTAGTATTTTTCAGGAACCGGCGCGTTTCCAATGCGTCCTCGCAATCACGTTCTCCATTTGCGGAAATAAATAGACAAAGTGGGAACCTTGACATTTTGTAGTATTGCGTCATTTTCAATGTAGTACGCGAACAAGCTCAAAAATTTTTAATTTCCCTTCAAAGTACGCGACGTTATGTTCCTAGTTCACTTCCCTTTTTGTCTTTACACATTTTTTATCTTTTAGTGCTACAAGCTTCGGGCTTCTTGCTGCAAAGGAGTTTTAAAGCCTACGAAATTCATTGGAGGGCTAATTTTAGAGTTTTCCGGAGTTTTAATATCACTTTGGTATTAGTTTTGAAAAAAATCAAACGTGCTTTAAAAATACTCTCAGAATGGGTTAAAATGACATGCGATGCGATGGATGTACTTAGATAGTGGCCTGCTGAAAGATGAAGGTGTGGGGTGTATGCGAATGCTTCTTGATTTTAAGTGAAGGAATACATTTACTCCACTGAGAAAAACATTTCAAAGCAAGAATCTTCCGAGAGGCCTTTGAAATGTAGGGAGGCCTTTTCACTGTCCAAACGTTCCTTCCTCCCCCGCCTCTCACCCCTCATAAATTCTCTTGCAGACCCATTCTCTTACCCTAAGCACACTTTTACAAACCACGCTCTTTCCTATCTTAATAGATATTCTGAAGGTCAATAAGATTAAATTCAATGCAGTGTTGTTTATTTAAATTTATTGCGTTTAATTGTTTTTACTTTTCATGTTTCTCATATTGTACCTCTGTAAACTGGCAAATATGCAGCATGTGGTTGAGGGCAACTTGATAAATAAATTTATTAAAAAATCACAGAATCGACTTAAATATAGACATCGGACAGAATATAAGCGGAGCATGGCATCCAGTCATTTCTAGAAAAAGACGCCCACTAAATTCTCCGCCAAATCCCACCACCCAGATTTTCAATAAAAGCAATACGGTTGCATAAGCATTAGCCCTGATGAGGTCTCCAGCGTCGAAGAGGAAACGTTTGCCATTTTAAAAATCTTGTCGCGGCTTGCCCTAAAATCCATTAATATTTACGATTATATCAGATGATATATTTTGAACAACGTGAGTCCATTTAAGCAATTATTCAGAAGATCAGAACAAATCGAAACATCAAAATATTTGGGGCGCATATTTCAACCGCAGAAATTTGATCTTTTACATGTGAAAGTAGTTGCAGCAAAAGTTATTTAGTGAAATGTATTGAAACTCCCAACTCCACACAGTTGTATACTTTTTGAGTTGTGATTAGATTTAAAAAATATTTTTAAATCAAATAACAACTATATTTAAGATTCAATTCGCTTCAAATATTTACACGAAAAAAATTCATTTCATTAAAATAAATAGAATGCTAAGGATTTGGTGAGAGTAAAAGTGTAATTTTCGTACCCTCCCCGCAATATTTTCGATCGTATGTATTGTACAGTTTTGATAGTTTAACTACTTGTCGAGCAGCATTGTTTTATCCCATTTCTTGAAGGAGTGCGGTACAACAATATGTTTATGAAACTCGGGGAAAGGGCTCATATCTCAACGCCCAAGTAAGGGAGGTGGGTGCGTGATATTTATTTCTTTGCGGCTTAGGATGACGAATTTGCCAATGCAATAAAAGTTATGAAAAAAATGGCTTTGGCAATACTGGTGAAAAGGTATTAGATATTGTACAGTGTTACATTGTTCGAAACAAACTCAATACATGATTCAAATATCAGCGACCTGGCCCAGACTAGTTTTTCTCGTTTTGAAATAGAAATCGCTCATCCAATAAAGTTTCCTTAAAGAATTCAGCACTTTGGTTGTGACCAAACTAATCCTGGAGTGATTCATGATTTTTTGAAAAAACTAACGGATTTCGTTCAGAAACTTCGTTTGAAAGGGAAGCCAAGCCAAATATTTAACTGCGATGAGACTTCCCTCTGCCGCGATCCCTCCAAAACCTATGAGCGCTATTAATCAGAATATTGAACGCAAAACATGCACCCCTGGGAAAGAAAACACAGAAACATAGCTTTGTGTTCCTGCTAATGGTATGATGCTTCCTCTATTATGTGCTTTGAAAAGCAAATCCGTGAGATCTTCGTTACTGTCCAATTACAACGGCCTTAAAATTCATAATTATCAAAAAACTGCGTAAACCAATATTATTTCTGTGTAAACCATTATTTTAACTTTAATCCAGTTACCCCAAAGACGTGGGATAACTGGGACCAACTGAGACATGAAAATAATACTAATATAAAGTATTGTTAACTGGTAGAAATTACATTAAAGTCTTATGATGTGCTAGTCCGACTGTTGATAAATTATTAAGTGCTTGATTTGCTTTTGCAACCATCCACTGGTGTTATCAGCACAAAAAATATTTTCAAATGATATTGTACTATCACATTGTAAAACTATGCCCCAGTTACCCCGGAGAACCTTATATTTTGTACGAAATTAGAAATATAATGCTCATTCAACAGCTAAGATATTTAGACTCGTAGGTTTCTGTCAGTATTGCGTTAAGTAACATCATTTGCTGAGGTAAAAAGTAGGCAATCAATCCTCTTGTTTTTCTAAAATATCAATAAAAATATTTTCCTCTGCCTTGAATTTCTCAATTCGGTGAGATGGAATTGGTACCAATTTAACTGCCTTGTTCTTCTCAACCCACAGCCATTCTTCCATATCCTTTCTCTATATCTCTAAGCAATGGCTCTAATTCCCTTTGTTGCAATGCCTCGTCCGTACCTTTCCTCTCATATAATGCCTTCTCGCTCATTTCCAATGTCGTATATTCCAGCGTAGTGTATTGCCGATTTTGAGCTCATTTTGTTGCTGATGATTTAGTAGTTAGCGCTTATTCAAATAATGGAAAAACCCAAAAACAATTTTACGGTGTTTATTTATCATAGTTGTACACGGGTAAAATTGATTTATTTGTAAAAATAAATCGAATTATTTCAGTTTTATTTCCATCTTCCGATTTTATATGAATTCAATCATTTGTGTATCTGAATGGCCGAAAAAATGAAATGAATCGTATTTACATTTTCATTCAGTGCTTGACGTGGTTTACGAAGATGTCTATCACGATGAAATAGGGGAATAGGATGGCAAGGCAGTCATGAAATCTTTTGACGCGAGATTGTGTCCTTCAGCGAAAAGAAATGCGCTTGTTTTGCCATTTTCTTCAATGGCAGAGAGAAAAAAGGGCTAATTATCAGTTTTGGAAGAGGCCTTTGAAAGAATTTCATACGGAACGTGATAGGAATGTTTGGATTTCGATAAGGAACCGCTCCCACTTCCCGAAGAGCGCTGGCAATGCAAGCCGCCGCCGGACGATAAGGAAACGGAGAAAGCGATGACTGACCGTGAGATAAGGGAGGGGGAGGAGGGCGTGTTTGGGTGCGAATGTGAGGGGGGCGAGTGGGGGGGGGGAAGATTAGATTTGGGGCGAAGGGGGGTGGGGGAGGAAGATGAAAGCTGCGAGGAGTGGAAGGGGGCGGAAAAAGGCGCGTGAACTCCACCCCCCCCCCCTGTCCCCACCCCCATTTCGGTCTAGTCTCCAGAATGTTGTCCCATGAAGAAGCGGAAGACGTCATCTCCCAGAGAGGGATGACCTCAGCGGTGTGAAGAAGGAAAAAGAGCGAGTCGCATTTTGATCGTCGTTTCTTTTTTGAGGAATTCCACACTCTCGGTTGTATGCCATGAACCATAAATAGTGTACACAGGATTCTCCACTCTCATGGTTCCATTGATTCCCACCAGTGGCAATAAATACAGGCGTTCCAGTCGATTGGATACAGGTTAACATACGTATTAACCCGTAAGAGATGCACTACGCGTTGAATGTAATCTATCATTGTTCAAAATCAAGCTCAGTTAATTAATATTAAGCTTAATATCTTATCTAATAATTAAAAAGACGCCGGTAAACATTTGTGAGTGCAATGTAGTCCCTTCAAAACACGCGTATTCATTTTCAGAAACCTGATTTTCACAATTATATTCAAGATTTTCACTAATAATGTTAATTCTGTGCGAGGAAATGTTTTTGTACACTTGCGACGTCTGATGTATTCCCATTTTTTCACACGGGAGCTTCCTTTGAATTTGTATATTTTCGTGTCGCAACACGACGCGTTATTAAGATATAAATGTATTTGGTTTCCTTTTATGTTGCAAAATGATATTGTCAACTCATTCTAACCGTTTATGCCTAATTTTCGGATCGGATTCCGTTATTATTACAACTTTTAACACCCTGCCGAGTAGGAAAAAAATAACAGGAAGAGCTATATTCTTCGATGATTAAAATTGATAATTCTCTTGATGGAAAAAGCAAAATTTACCAACAAGACACTCCTTTGGAGCCTCTTTTAGATGAGTGACAGAATGCTCAGTGAAAAGATCCCGTCCGGATGACTGTCCGTCCCCAACTCGGAGGAAGAACCCATTCCCTCCCTCGCTTCATCTATCTGATTTTCAATGTTTTTTTCCGATGATTCGAAAACTAGGCTTGAATTGTAAGAGTTCACAAGCCCGTAATTCAATATGAAAGGAATCCAAGTGCATGTGTAAGTTAAAAATGCATCGTGTTGCTTGAAGGAAATTAAATAATTCAAAGAAAAAATTGGGAAAAATTCACATGACACATGAGCACAAAAAAATCCTCGCGCAGAAAAAAATGAAAATTCATTGAAAATAAAATGTATATACAATAGTGAAAAGCAGGCTTATGTAAAAGAAAAAGTAGGAAGTAATGTTGAAAAAAGTATCATTGACGAGTCTCGATCTTAGAATCTCAGCGTCTGAGTCGAACACCGTAGCTGCTGGTCCATGACAGTATTGGTTCTTGCGGAGTTATGAAGGGAATTCAAAGAGAAAAACACTGGGGGCTGCCGATCCTTGCGCCACTGGTGACCAAAGTTGGAGTGCGAATTAATGCGCGGAGACCGGTTTCACATTAACGCGGCAACTGCCCTCTTGTGGAGCCTCCTATAGTAATGTAAAAAGTAAACTCCATGCCATAAAGTAACCGCCAATTTATGTTTAAACCCGTCTAGACATTCAGTTTCCGAAACTGCCAATCTTTACACCATAGGTGTGAGATTATCCTTTTTGTTTGAATTTGATCATGATATGTTGTACCTAAACACTCCATAAGTGATTTGAAGCTCTTCATTAATTGCACTTTTTGTTGGATTTGACTTCTTTCCATTGCTCTTACTTACGTGTACCATTACTCTTGTCAGTTGTGGCCAAAGCCGCAAAATAAAGGATCGGGGTTTATCAATTTTCTACGTTCCTTCACGTTATTAACAAAAATCGTAACTTTAAATCTATAAATTATTTTTACTTGATGTTATGAGAAGACAGTAAATATTGCATTATTTTCCTCATTACTAGCCGATTGTGAATAGCAATTACGAATTCTGCTGCGAATATACTTTCCTCCCAGCATGTTTGGGAAATTCTGAGTTGATTAATAATATGGAAGTGAATAATTGCTGTTATGCAAGTGATAAGAACCGAATGGTACTGAATTTATATTTTTGATCCATTATGGATATATTAGTTGTCAAAATTAGTTTAATTATGCATAAATAATATTTTCATAAAATTGTAAATAATTTTGAGTGATATTTTATTTTGCCGCGAAACCCGTTTTTATTTAGTATCAAATTAAATCTTTCGCATAACTTTTTTGTATGGCTAATATATTTTCTGTTTTCCATTTCAGGTATGTAAAAACTGGCTGTTTCGTCAATGGAGCATGTCAAGACGTATGTATTTCCATTAATGGTGAACTTGTGTTTTTCGACCTGGATTTTGATATTCAATGGCCCTCACTTCAACATCAAATCATCAGCAGCAGGGTATCTTTCACATCCTTTGCAGTTTCAAGCATAGGTAAACATCTCAGTAAAGCAAGCATCTCTTGAACCGACGCCACTTTAAGCTGGGCTTGCTATTAGGAAATAATTGCAGACTCTGTGACAATGTGTCAAATTTGTGGGTTAAGCGAGGGGGACTCTATTATACGGAAGCGGTCTCCTGGAATTCATCCCCTCATTTTTCTCCGGAGCCTGTGGTACTCTAGCATGATCTCGCAATTTACTCGCAGCAAACAAGGACTTCTCTGTTTCCGCCGGGAAGAGTTCTTTAGTGCACGTCTTCGGCGTGGAGGCTTCGGAGGTGGTGGCAGGAGGGATGGGTGGGACATTGTTCCAGGAATAGTGTGTGCACGAAATGCTTAGTAGTCAGGGACATGGTCTTCTCTTTTGGGGCGTTCGTTCTCCTCTCCGCGACGCATCTATTCGGCACTGTAGTCGGACGGACCAGAGGTCGTCGCTGTGGTCAGTGCGGCTGCGGGCAAGTCGCCAAAGGGACGTTCTAAAGGAGCTCCTGTGGGCGACACGGCTGAGGCTGGAAAAATATCCACTGTCTCTGCACCGCAACTTCCTCCACAGCTTACTTTTCTCTTTCCTTCCTTCCGTGTTTGCAGCCGAAACGATTGCGAGTTGTTACACTGCCTGCGATTTTTGTAGATGCTAGCCATTACGTGTAGCAATCCCTCCCGCTAATTTTTACCATTCTTTATAATTTGAATTATTTGCTTCAATCAATGAAAGTACTGCATACATTATTTCTGCTGTTAGTGTTTAACGTATACTGTGTGTAAACTAAAAATGGATTTGACCCTGGTAGCTATCCACTGCGTTTTAATGCAAATAATTTCCCATCAAACCAATATTTCATGATTATTTCCACAAGTTATGTCTTGGTATGGAATTCTTTTCAGTGTTTCTTTCTTTTGCAGCTTTGTTGTTAACATCCTCTGTGATCACTTTTATTGGTTTTTATTCTGAAGTCATCTAGTTGTTTCTATGCTATATTTCGTAGTTGAATGCAGACAACGGATATTTTCAGGTACATTTTATGCCATAGAGGTAGTCTAATTAGCTCTACATAATGTTCCCTTTCAATCTAATGTTAATGAATTTTAATAATGCAATTATTTTTAATGCATGCTACCTCTTTTTATATTTACCTAAGGGATGTTTTGCACAGATAATCCTGCATCCGTAAATGGTCGCTATTCACCCATTTATTCAATTCCTACTTATTGTTACTGGTGGAAAGGAGATGTTATAAAGCCTGAATTTTCTTCCTTGCAAGCTTATCACGTCCTTCTAAGCATAATAATGCCATATTCGACCTCCCTCCCACATTCACTTTATTGTTTATGTTATTTTTCTCGTCCGGAACGAATGCTTGTCTTCTGTTTTCATGCTGTGCCTAGCTCTCGCCTTTCTTTACACCCTTATCGATATTTCCTTGTCTCGCCATAAACATTAATAGTGTGGGGGATATCAAGGGAGAGGTTTATGTGAGGAGTGAAATAAGATAAAGGGAGTAGCGGGCGGTGAGCGTTTAAGGGCTTTCCATCCACAGTTGTCCGGGGAGGGTCCTGCGGGGTGCCGCGTTTCCCTCAAGGCTGGTCGGTCGGGGGGCGTGATCATATCAGCGGAGGTGGGGGGGGTTAAGAGGCCTGCGGGGGATTGTGGGTAGCCGGATGGAGGGGCTGATTGGATGGGATAGCCATCGCCCGAGACGCCGCTTCATGATCGTATCTGTTTCGAGAGATATCGATCCGTCGATTGTAGCTACGCATTTATCGGTTTGATATTTCATTTCGTCGTTGGTGCCTCTTTCGATGGGTGATATGGGGGAGGAGTACGGCACTGTGGATGTAGCTTAATAATATACCGAGAGAAATTAAATTAATTGAGTAATGCATGTTTTCACCCATCAGGATATGCTTTTTTTAAGCATTCTTAAATATTCATGGTGAAACAAAACGCAGTACTATTCCACAAACTTATATTTTTACAGTCTACTAGTTTCAACCTTTACACCGTCATTATCAAGACTTGAAATGTAAGACTTGTAAACGTCGAAACTAGTAGACTGTAAAAATATAAGTTTGTGGAATAGTACTGCGTTTTGTTTCGCCATGAATATTTCATCGTTCCACCAAGTAACGCCCAAATCTGTTGATTTTATTCTTAAATATTCTTTAATAAAAGTTTTTCCACGCCCTATTTTCAAAAGCAATTTTGTCAGTATGAATTTAAGAGAACAATTGACTACAATCGACCATTTATTGTAAAAATAAGACCCATATCATGAAAATGAGTCGACGCGGAACTGACCCGGAAACCAATCACCATATCACATATGATTATATCACTTTTAGTGGTAAAAATAAGTTATAAAGTATCACATATGGATTATAATATATCCATGGTTTGATATTTTTGCTTCTTAAATGAATTCTCAGCCCTGAGTTTGAAATATATACCGGCGGCTGTTGAAACACCGGCGAAGGATTAATATAAACTGTGACCAGCCATCAAGAATACTGCATATTTTATTAATTTATTAATTCATTTATTTATTTCACAAATTATGCGACTGATTAGCAGGAAAGACCTGTCAAATTTGTGTTCAATAAGTTTTGGGTACCTACATATCCCGATTGGGCGATCCAAACTCTATTTTCCCATCAGCTAATCTTTCACACCAATATAATATTTTTTGTCTTTCATTCCGAAAACGCCATCCTAGGCCTTCTATCGGCGTTATTACCGTCTTCTGTAATTTTTTAAAACTAAACATTTCGTACAATCTAAATTGTTCTGGTTGTACATAAATAACGCTTTAGTTATACTTCATGTCCCACTATTCTTCTTTTTTAATTCCTTGTCTAAAAGTATTATGTACAGTAATTTTCAGTAAACTAATACAGTAATTTTCTTAATAATTATTAATTTAATCAAGTATATATTATGTATAATAATATAATTAAATATTAATTAATAATATAATTAATAACTTCTTAAAGATCCACAGAAAAGGACTTCAAATGACCTTTTTCATGAGGTTACATGAAGGCAAGTTTACCTGGGGGGGTCAGAATTCATGTTGGATTTACAAATGTAAGAGACAGGACAGATTATCAGCGTTAGTTAGAGTAGGGTGGTGTCAGTAGCATTAGTTCTCTGGGTAGTCGAGGCTTTCTTATGAAAAACCATCGGCATGGCGAGCTGAAAGCGCCTGAGGGTTTATCATTTAAATATTTTCGACGGAAGACCTAAGCCCTAAAATTCTCCCCACGTGAAGCCATATTTGGGACCTGAGTTCTTTGATAAAAATCTGTTACTAATATTACTACTTACAGCAGATAATTATTTGCAGCAGACATAAAATAAAACAAGAAAAGTCTTAGAATAATCGCTGTCAAATTATTGGATATCGGGCAAAATAATTTTACTAAACGTCCCCTTTAATAGATCTCCCTTTTGTATTACAATATTTTTGACAGAATATAGCTGTGGACATTTAAAACTTTCCGGAGTGATGTCCCTTGAACATTTGTGAAATTAATTTTGCTCTTATGCGGTACTTTTAGTTTTTATTTTTCGGATGTTTTATTAGTGGATGATGATAGATTCAAAAACGACTTAAATTCCTGTTTACATGTATGGATTAAAACAATTGGCTCGGGAAGTACGAGGCATGTTTCAAGCACCAATTGTACCGAGTAGATTTAAAACTGTACAAGTCTGCGGTTGGAGCATAGAATTTTCTTTAGGAGTGGAATCGTTTACCCCACTCGCCCTTTACGAACTGTCGCTTCCCTCCATGTCGCTGATCGTGTGCCTCAGTCGACAGCGATGGAGCACTCACTTAAAAGCCGCACCGCCAACTTTGTCGACCTTAAAATGGAGATTGATGCCGTGCCTCCCAAGGAACTCTCTTTGCCTCCCAAATCACACGCGTGCTCCCTCGTCCCACCTTTTGTTTTCCTCTCCCTTCCAACCATTAATTTTCCATTACTCTTAACATTCGCTCCCTTATTTTATTCGCTTCATCACCACCTCCCTTATCCCCATATCTTCATTCTTCTCCTCGGTCTGATTTTCATCCCCTCGACTGCATATACATACATTCGCCCCTCCCCCCCCCCTATCTACCGCCATAAGTGCGTATCTCAACTGCTGGGCTATACATTTCACTTCCACCGCCATTTGCGAGAATGGATCGTCGGCCATCTTTCTTTCACGCACCCAAGAACCTGAAATTTGTTCCTCCTATCGCTCCCTCAAATCCCCAACAAACTCAACACTCGTTTTACCGCTCTTTCCAAAACAATTTCGTCACGTGCGTCGCATTTTTGACCATACATTTTTCACTGATTTTTTAAAAGTAAGGATAAGTTACTATGGAATTTTTGATTTTACTGAACCTGGTTTCAGAGTGTAGAGACTCGTGATTAAATGACTTAAATTAACCTAACATTCACCTATTTTATATTCTATCTATGCATGCAATTTTATTGTTGAATCAAAGTCGGCATGATCCGTAAAATTTATATTCACTTTAAGTTTATTGATAAATAATAATGCTTATCTAACAATTCTCCTTTTTTGCGTTTCGGTATGTTTTAATTTCAGCATCAAGTACTTGTTAAAAATATATTATGATATTGTAACAATTTTTTTCCTGCTTTTCATTGTTTTCTTTCCTACGTATTTCGATGCGTCATAAGGTCGCCGATTAATATTTTCAGAGCAGTTAATGGAAACATTTTCTCTCCTTTGGTGATCTGATAAGTGGCACTCTTGCCACGCGCTGGTGGGAGGAGATGAAGCCCAAATAATGGAGAGGGATAAGATATGTGAGATTAAATGATACAACTCATGTCGCCCGATCGCGGTTGATGGACACGGAAGAAAAATGAAGGATCAAAAGAAGTATGAGGCAGTGATTGGACCCGGAAGGTGTCTCAGGTAATTGTAACATTGTGAGGAAATTGGTTTCTCTCTGTTACAAATTAATCCGTGCTCCCTGAGGCGTAGAGTGGCCAATTACGAAACTGACGATAAAATCTTGGCACGCTAGCGATCCCCTTCACTCAAGGGGCGATACGACGCACAGTGGTCCGGATCGCGAAAAAGTTGGACAAAAATCAGATTTTCGATGCATGTCTTTGAAAATTGCTCTCTTTATGTTTTTTGGCATGCTATTTTCATTTCTGTAGTTATTTTTGCGAAAAAAACATTATTTTAGGCGATATCGTGGAACTTTAACTTATTGACTGGCTAATTGTAACGCTGATTGTATAAACATACGCAAATCATGATAAAATATGAAAATGAATGATAATTAGTTATAAAGTATGAGTTAATTATCTTTGAAACTAGTCAATAAACAAAAAAACGGCTAAAAGTAGGGTTGTTGGGTTCATTGACTCACGTTAAAGAGATGCGATTTCCAGATTTCTTGAGTTTCTTCTGTATGGACTAAAAGTAATTATTAAATAAGTGTCAAAATAGTATTTAAGTGACTCTTATTCTCATACTATCATGGTTAATGCCTTAAAACTTACAATTATGTACTATGATTATGCATCATCAGATTCTTCTGAATCCCACCCGTCCTCTTCGCATTCGCTCGCAGAATTTTGAGACTTGCAAGACCAAGAGATCTCGAACCTCCTGCGGAAGATCTTTAAGGCCCCGGCATTTGTTCAGTCAGTTCCTAATGTGCTAATAAAAGGGTCCGATGTTAGGATCAGTCTCCGAAAATATATATATATGATGCTCGCGATATTTTCTAATATCTTTATTGCGAGATTCCTGGGCCTCCTGCGGTAGTTCTCCAATAGGAAGAAGAGCCGACTCGATGACATCTGTACCATGTATTAATACTTTGTGCTCCGTGGGTGGCATGTAAAACCATCCATAATGTCTCACAAAATTTTCCGCTGTATCCAAGCAGAACTTTTTAAATTTTACCGGATAAATTAAAAATCCACAAGACAGAGATCTCAAAATTGTTGAGAATTGAAAGATTAACTTTTTTTCTACTCCTTAAAATTAATTGACTTCAAGCAACTTCGTTTTCCTAATTTTGGAGCGCGTAGTAAAAAGTGGCCTACCCGTTTTTATATCGGAAGTACCTGTTAAAAAGTAAGACTACTAGAGCAATATCCCAGGGGACCTCATGTCACCATTAGAATAGTAGGAAAATACGAACCTGAGGTGCTTGGAAGGTTGCGAAATACATCAGGGAAATCAACAATTTTGTCCAAACAGGTGCCATTTCTCTCCAAAAAGAGAGATTGATCGCGAACTAGCTCGCCATCTTCTCTCGTCGGAATAAAAAAATTTCATGTTCAAAAAATTAATAAGCTCAAGTTTTGCCTCCTCATCTCCGTGTAATCTGAAACAACCCTCTAGATATGCATTCAAATTCCTTTTTCGAGCAACTATGGTTTTCTCTTTTTTCTCCAGCATTTTTTCGTGCAGTTCTCGCCACGTAAATGTCCATGACATTTTTGACAGTCAATAATAAAAACAGAGGTTTGTAAAAAGCTACAAAACAATCTTCTTTCTACAAAGTTTAAATATCAAATAGAAGGGAAAATATGAAAAATTAGTTCGGTACCTCGTCTCAGACCAATTTTAAAAAACGGAGACTAGAAACGGTAGTAAATGACACATAGTACACCTGCTCATTAATCCTTATTTCTGTGGTTGTCAGGAACTAATAGCTCGCAATTTGTTTAGCTATCACAACACTATAACGTCTTTGGGAGATGACTGTAAATCACAAAAACTGCAGCCAAAATAGGACTTCTCAATTAGCGATGGGTATGTGTTCACATCGACAGAAAAGGAGAAACTGAAGGGTACCAAAATGTTACGACCGATATTTGGACGGGGTTAAAAAGAGGAGAAATCTTCGCCCATGGAAATGTGGGTATTCTCCTGGATAACTTGTAGGAGTAGGGTTAGACCCCGTAAAGAGAAATGTGAAATGTTTAGATTTTGTGTGAAAATGCATACTAGCGGCAGACCTGCAATACAACCCGTCCAAAAGGAGGCGGGTGGAGGGTAAAGACCTCATCTATTAACACGTGCAGCTTCACATGCAGGTAAGACCGCCCCTAGGATAGCAATAAACTCGAGTTGGGTGGTGCACCAAGTTATAAGATAGTAAAATGTCCCAACTAAGGACCCCTTCCCACTTCCCTAAGCTCCGGCGCGTGTTCGGGTAACGGGTCTCTTGCCACTTCGGATTGAAAGAAAGGGAAGCCGGTAGTGGGTTTTCCCAGCAGCAGTGCATGTTGCCTGTCGTATTTACTTCAATAGATTACCAAAACGCGATTGAAGTCGTTCAGAGAAGCGATCGAAGAAAATATTTTATCTCCTCTCCCAGCGTCCTAACTGCGCTTAACCTAATTCAAATTGTTCCGAAATTATTCTATTGGTCCACACACAGATAAAGTTTGGATGATTACAAAGTATAAAATAGGTTTTAAAATGCTAAAATTCTTATTTTTGTGATTCTGGTCCATGAAACATTGGGAGACACATTTTACCATGTGCCTACACTGCGCTGATGCTAGCGTGTCGACGCTCACGTCTACCGCGGCCAGGAACATAAATCGTTGTTATTCGCTGACTCGCACAGATTTGCAGCTGATTTCTTTACTAATATCTTTATAATACTGTACTTCATTGTCACCAATAGCCGAATCCGCGCAAATCGACGTCACTTTTTTTATAACTCAACATTTATGCGATTTCTTCCGAAAAAAATTACTCCCCTTCAAATAATTCTACAGCAATCATCAACATCTCTAAAAGGTTGAAATATATATTTTATGTCAGTGCAATGTCTATATTACTATATTGCAAAGTTAGTTTACGAATATAATTGGCGGTGTAAAGTCAAAAATAAATCTAAAATACGTAATTTTCGAAAAAACGGAAAAATCGAGTTTCCATTAGAAATAGTGCTACTTTGACGCAATATATCTAATCAAACAATTTTTTTAATAAAAAATTAAGCATGAGAGATGATACCCCAGATATATTACTACATAACTTGTATAGTCTAAGCGAGTTTCAAGAAAGTCGGAAAAATGATTTTTGTCCACCTTTTTCCGGATCCGGACCACTGTGCGACGCCTCCCTGGGAATGCATTACCATACGGTGAACCGTACGCGATCAACGCGCTCCTGACTGTTTTTGCTGCTTAGCGGATGGTGCCCTAACATCCCCCCCGCGCCTTATGACTTTGGCTGCGGCGAGAATGAGGAGACAGATCTATCGCTTTTTATTCTCTCTTTAAATTTTAGTAATTTTGCTTTTATGAAGACTTCTGCCCACACTCCCCGAATACGCGCCACAATTCCTTAAAAACATTCATGGTAGAACAAAAGGAAAAACACAAGTTTCTTGTTCCTCAAGCATTTTTAATACTGTCAAATAGTTTCAGCGGCTTGATTATTATTCATTAGCGTCATCACTACCCTCTGTGTTGTGATGGGTGCGATGGATGTACGTCGCTGCAACAGATTGTAAGTTTAAAACCCGTGTTGACGAGTATAGCGGGAGTGCAAGATTGAATGACTGTCACATTTTTCTTAGCTTCTTGTTGACATTGGCTCCAAGTGATTCTAATGCTTAATTTTTACATTCATTCGACAAAAGTATTTTACTTCATCTTTTCGAAAATTCTTGAAATACTCTCCTTCCCCTAATATTACAATTTTAAATTGCATGGCTGGTATTAAATGTTTCCCATTCTTATCATCTGTTTTTAAACCTGTCTTTTCCTTACTCCCCCACCTCCCCTTTGACCCCATGTCGCCGCCTTACCTTCCCCTCCCCCCGTTCCTGCTCTCCTCCACATGTTCTGACCCACCCACCCCCCCTCACATTGTTCGATGCAAAAGGATCGACATTTTTTTTAGATATTTCTCTCGATAATGTCGCTGTAGCCGTTGAAACTATTCCACAGCATTAAAAATGGTAGAAGTGGTACAGCACTTCGTATTTTGATTTTTTTATACCATGTATTCGCTCCGCCTCTCCAAGTAATGCCGAAAGCAGTGGATTTGATCCCTTTATACTACTTGTTATATGGAGGAGATGCCGAATATCTACGGTCATATCCACCAAGGCAAGAAGGGTGGAGAGAAGCGTGTCGTCAGTGCTTGGCCTCCTTCAGCCAAAGCCATTGAAGGCTCAAAAGCATCACTTGAAGTGAACCCCCAATCAATCGGTCCGTCACCGCATACACTGGAAGACATCAGTCTCACCTAAAATCTCTCATGTGGGCCGTTTAGTTGAATTTGCACTTCAAAGTTCGGGTGAACAAAAAATTGAAGGTGAAAAATGTTAGCAATCGCCTTAAAATTTAATAAAACGCGTTTATTTATAATAAAAATATCGTAAAACATTGAAAAAAAGTATTATTCCAAATATTTATCTTGGCCCCTCATATCTAGTATGGCCTCATCGGCTTTTGGTGGACTTCTTTTTGCCGTCAAATTTTTTATCCTCCTAGTAGTTCATTCTTCCGCTAAGGTTCCATTTCCGATCCAAATGCCCTTCACACTAGCTGTCCCTATCATTAATCGATTCGCCTTCGGTAAAGGACGGAGTTATTTTGATCCATATGGTTTTATTTTTATTTGAAGCGATGAATTTAGAACATTATTTTAATTTAGAACATTATTATTCGTGATCTTAGCCACGACGCTAGTGTCTTTCATTTTCTTAAAAATGCATTATTTTATTCTCCTAAGTCAAGGAGTTTCTAATTAAAGTAATGGTAATAAACTATTGTTTGTGTATTTTTCCGATGAAAATGGTTATTGGAGCTGAACATAATGAACACAGATAACAATGACGGCGGATAACAGTTCCATGAATTATAGTGGAATCGTAGGAGGAAACATACATGCGATGGATACGTGGCTGTATAGTTTTTGCTGGCGGCCATGTGCAGAGAGGTATCAAAATTTATTTTGCTCGTCGCGGGCGAACTCCGTGGTAAGGGGCTTAGGAAATCGTGCCGTCACATCTATATGGCAGGGGATGGGGGTGGTCGAGGGGAGGGGTAGGGGTGGAGAGGGGGCTTTTAGTGGCTTCACTTGACGATATTCACTCGCTCGCGCCGAGGCATCTCCAACTTGAGCGGAGAGAGAGAATAAAAAGTGGTAAAAAATAGGTCTGGGAGGCGGAGAAAAACTCTGCTTGGCAAGAAGAAGTGGATCGTAGCGGAGGATTCCTGATTGTGCTTCCAAACTCTTCCCACACCACCGCGCTGCTATCGACTCCAATGCCCTTTCCTTCCATCGCTACGCAAGATCCGCGACTTATTCCTCCGACACCACTGCGCCTTCGGAAAAATGAGACGCTTTATTGTATTTCTGCGCTCCTCCCCCTCGCTCTTTATCTTAGTTGTGCGCGTCTCAAGACTTCTCTTCGCTCCCATCGCAGTTCCCCTTCTTTTGCGCCGAGACAATCTCGTTCCATAACGAGCATTTGTTTAGTCTTGCGACAGGGGCGTACGTAAGGAAGGGGCAGCTTCCCCCCTCCACATCCAGAATCGAGCAAAATGTTTTGGCTGTCTAACGCCCGTGGTTTACAACTGTTGCATCACGTCCTATTCATTTAATGGAACTATTGTATTTTATTAATTTTATTTTTTAGCGTAAATATCATAGTATTTTCTTAGTAAAAATTACTTAACGTAAGCTTAAATGTTTTTGCTGCTGCTGCTACCTGCCTATAATGTGGTATGGTAAGATGGTGCAAACAAATAGGTTGATTATAGTGTTAGAAGGCGATTTAATCCTTCCCATTTTGTCCATAAAATTCTGTGTGAACCGCGCCCAACTTTGCAGACAGGATGGTGAGCCTCACAGGCGCTCTCGATTTGGCAAAGAAGCTACCTCACTGGTGATTAAAGGCTGTAAGAGTTTCTGTGAGACACCATACAAAAAATTGATTTTATTATTTCATAAATTCGTGTTGCTGAAGTCTGGTTGCCGCTTCCTGCATATCAAGAAACCCGTCTCAAATTCATTGAGGGACAGAAATATTTGCATGAAATAAGGCCTGTCCTCATTTCAAGAACTTCCAGTATGAATCGTTTTGTCGAATTTGGCGATCAGCTGAGGTTCCCTGAGGGAGAATTGCGGTTCAAGGGAATTCTTCACTCTTACATATTGTTACCGTCACATTCAGGGTATTTTGTTTCTTGCATGAAACGTGGCTAAATTCAGTTACTTGAGACATGTTCAAAATACGCAGTAATGCCATAAATTACTGAGTAGTGGTATTTTATGCGGTAATTATTGCCGCTTTGCAATTCCATGCTAGTTAGCTTTTATCTGCTTCATCTTTGACCAGCAGGTTTTGTGCTTTTTCTATGTCAAGCATCGAAGATTTATTTATTACTGTTTTACCCTTTGAAAGGTGGATATTATTTTCTCCGGAAAAGTTATAGCCTTCACGGTCTCTTTTGTTCAATTTTTAAAAGTAATCATATGTTATTCAAGAATGATGAAAAAAATGTCATGTTAAGTGTTGCGAAAAATTGATGTCTCAAAATGGCAATTAACATTTCGGCTTCTCTCTCGGCCCCAAAATTTAACCATAGTCTCTTAGTTAGTTGTTTTATTCGTGTTGCTCTGGAGGGGAGAGGAGCCGAGAGCATCACTCGGGAAACTTCCCTCCTTCCCTTCGCGCTCTCCTTAGGGCACACTGTCGCGAAATGGACCTCTCGCTGTCGTCTTGGTGCATGGGGGAAGTAATGGCGCTGCCCTCAACCGGAAGACAAGTGGCGCCACGAGAGGATGGCGAGTGCAATTAAAGGCCCACCCCTCTTCTTAAATTTCCCTCTCTTTGTTCCTCCCTCCTCCACCCCCCTCCACTCGACTCCCCCTCCTGCATCTCACGCTGGTGTACACAGCACATGCACACAGCACGGCCAGCGCCCTCCTTTTCCTGCGGACATGCGATCCTCCTCTCTGGAGGAACTTCACTCTTTCCGTGATACTCATTGCACTATATTTTGACGGGGGTGCATTTCAGGGAAGACCCGTAATATTTTACACATTTCGCTCTAGACTTGACTCCCAAACCTGTAATTGATAATAAATCTTTCATTTGCTTAAATTAAATATACATTAATGGATTTCGTAGCTTTTATGCAGGAACGTTTAAAAGATTTCCGTCACTGTCTTACATTTTGAGGTGTGCTATGTTTGGCCCTGCCCTCCCAATTCCCCCGCTGCGCCCCCTTTGCTGGATGACTGTTTGCCCTCACTTCCCGATTGTCGTTATTCCAAGGCGTCTTTAGCTAGGAGCAGGCTGTTAATTTTAGTTCGGCCGTAGTCAAAGTTTTTACTGATTTCAATTTGAATGATAATGCCCCTACAGTTTGTTTATAAGATGAGAAATGTGTTTATTATTGTTTCCGTTAAATTGTTTCAATTTGGTGTAGTTCTTGAATAGAGAGGTAGGCACTTAGGAGAGGAGGCTATCGACTAATTTGGTCACTTGAGCCATTTGAAAGGACGGAGAGAAACCCGGCGCGGCGTCGGCATTAGCGTGTTCTCAACGAAAGACGCCAAAGGAACCAAGGGTGACCTAGGGACGGAGTGTTGCATCTGAAGTGCCTTCCAATAAGTGCTCAAGCAGGGATCGGCCATTCTGTGGGAAATTCTTCCACCGCTGGTATTTGAACCCGGGCCTACGAAGTGTTAGGACAGCCCTCTAGCCACCATAACAACCCGAACCTCCCTTTATTGAAAATTTTACATTTCATACGAGGGCACTAATTTTGCCTTCCAGCGTAGAAGGGTGTATCTTACGAAAGTGGTAAGTTTTACGAAAGGCATGCATTATTTTGGAATAAAATATTTGTTTTCAATTGCGCAGTCGCGGCAGAAGATCCTTTAGAGCGTTTGACGGGTTGGAATCTTCTTTTTTTTTGACGAGCTGCGCCTCGGTGTCTCGAGTGAGTGCGTGCGGCAAAAGATGGCGCTGGGAAAGCCAATACGACACGGACTACTCTTTGCAACCGTGATTTTCCGCTCTGGAAGAAATCCATGCGTTCAACGGAGACTTCCATCCCTGCGGGAATGGAGGAAGTACTGCCAGCAATTTCTTCGCCAGCACCCGTTGAAAAAATTCTCGGGAAATGTGAAAAGAAAAGGTTGAAGTGAGGTGTTGCCTCTCCCGCGCGGGGCGTCGCGTTTACCAGAGTGTGCCACTAACATTAGAACCCTTAGGAAGTTAGAGTGTCATTGGAAATAAATCTGGCGAGGTCCTTTAAGATGTCTGAGAATTTGTAATGATATACTCTCAAACTTACGCAAACACTTGGGAAAGATATTGCTTATGAAATGATGAATGTATTTATCTTTCTTACGAGGCTTTTTTTTCGATGATTAAAGTATTTATTTTTTTCACGACCTGCAATAATTCTAAGCTGCTCCCTAATAAGAAAGGGTCGTTCATTTAGTATAAGCTTTGATGGTTTGAGTAAACAATGGTGAGTTGTTCTGATTCTCGTGGAAGTGTGTTCTCATCGAGGCGTGCTTTCATTGATACTTTTTTGATTTGTATTGACAATAGATACTGCATAAATAAGTATGCATATGGATGCATTACGTGGCATAATTTGTATTCGTGAAAGTCTTTTATTAAAAAAAAGTCAGTTAGCAATTACATTGAAGGATATAATTTGAATTGTTGTAATTTTTGCTTTCCTATGCTGTGGTTAAACAGTGGATTATGTTACTGCTTCCATAGGTGCACACATTGGACTTCAAAATGGCATATCCTTGTTATAAACAGTTTCAAGTGAAATTATTCTTTTACAGCACAGTAGGTGTCGTGATATTGATATCTTTGGAGCGTTTTACCTGTTGGTTACGTTTTAAATCAATGCTTCCTGGAATTGAGTTGCCAGAATTGGCAATTTAAAATTGGCAAAGGCATCCCTCATCCACTGGCGAAACGAAATATGTATAATGCGTACAAATCGGAAGGGGATATTTCTTGTCTCCACCCGGGGACGACAATAAGGTATATTAGGTGATATGTATCCATAATAAATTGGGTATCCATTCGCTAAAGTGTGAAATTGACTGATTATTACCTGCTGAAAGCCTAATGTCGAATTCAAATGAGCAATTAAGAGAAATTTTCGTCCGTAGAACGCAGTTCTTTATTGAATATACCTCAACCCCTTGAAGGATAGACGATTTGCTGTGTGATAATTGTTCATTATTACGTATTCGTTCCTGTGGATCCTAGGAACAGTGAGGTTCCAAGATAATATCCTGCGTGTCGTTTTGAACAATATTTTCTCTTAATTGGTCAAGCAGTCGAAGCCTATCGTGTAGTTTTCAGCTACTAACCATCACCATTACTAAAAAAAACAACAAAACATGTTTAATAGATGCCTACGTATATTCCTAATCTATAAATATTTTCAAGTTTTGTTGAATTTCTATTGTATTAATCAGTAATAGAGAAACACAGGACCCCTTATTTTGTGGGGTATCTTAATCGAAAAAAAAAACGCGTTTTCGTCGCCTTTTTTTATTGAATATTGGAATTCTTCTCCAGAATTATTCACCTCTGGTTGCGAAGAGCAACGCATGTGTAGACTTCATCCCCATTAGGCGAGCAGTCACTCCGCACTCGATACGAACCCAGTTCTCTCAAGCGCTGCGGTCCCTCCCTCCACTGCTCGTGTCTCTCTCGCCTCCGCTCGCTTCTTCCCCCGTTACGCATGGTTTAAACGCCTGACAGATGCACCTTGTGGCTATGCCATGATTACGCCATTACTCATGGAGCCTGGTTATCACTTACCTTTTGTAGATGTGGAAGCACTTGGGGGTTCTTAGGGAACAGTGGAATGAGGAAAGAGAAGAGGAAGAAGAAGAAGAAGGCTGAAAATGACGGACTCAGAGAGGTTGAGAAGAAGGAATGAGGAAAGCAGAGAGGTGGACAGGGGGAGGTGGAGAAAACTTTGGCATTTGGGAGCTGCCAATGAAATACAGAAAACCAGTTGACGATGATGATCACACTATGGGTGAAATAAAAGTCATTGGTGAGCCACAATAAAGCGATAAAAATATAATTAATCGTAGAGGGCGTAACTTGGTGGAAATCCATAATAGCACGAATACAAGGATCAAGAACTTTGCTATTTCCACATAATATTTTATTATATAATATTATGTGGAAATATATACTAATAAAATATTATGTGGAAATAGCAAAGTTCTTGATCCTTGTATTCGCGATAAAAATATGCTTACAATTAGACTGAATGAATCATGTATTGGGCGGGAAGGTTGAATATCCCGATTTACTTATATTATCTCGTTCATTAAATACAAAGTAAAAAAATGGGGAAAGCGTGTCTAAGGAAATCTACTTTGGGAAAAATTACAATATTTTTGACGAATGCCATAGCCTCTCATATTATGGATCTTTCTGATAAAAAAATAATACTAATAAAAGTATGTTTGGGAGTTAAAATTAGAAAAAAAGTATTCGAAAACAGCACACAATTGGAACATAGTTATCCCCAAAATCTCTGGAACATATGACACCTTTTAGCTCAGCATTGAACTTTACACAGCAGCAAATATATCTATAATTACCTAGCTTTCCCTATGATAAGTGAGTGAATGAGTTGTTAACGTAACGTATTTCATAATACTTCACTCCACTAGCGTAAGAAATTTTATTTAAATTTATTTTATTCCCCAAGGACGGGATGCAGCTTAACTGGGCCACTTTCTATCAGGGTATTCAAAAAATCCAACAAGAACACGTATAAGAACAACCGTGCTATGGATACCGAGGCGGGACTCGAACCCGCGACCTCTAGTTTAGCAGGATACCGAGGCCAGAAAAATGGATGAATAAGTATAATTTTTCGCTTAATGGCTGCTATCATTTTTCTTCTATTATACTCGCTTCCTTTTCATTAATTAATTTCTCATCATTACGCTCCGTATTCAATTATCAACTCTTTTATATTTTTTCAGCCGCTTTATTATTTTTCTCCACTCTCCCATGCGCTTGCTTATCTCTCGTCCTATGCTTGTAATTAGCGCCACGGCGATCTCCCCGAGTGGAAAGAAATGAGCTCTCTTTCAGCGGCGGGTGTATTTTGTGAAGCTCTTATCTTTTGAGGTTTAAATAACGAACGCCCTTCTCCAATCGGTGCAGCCTCTCATACCCCGACCACTTACTCTGCCCTTTCAACCCCTCTCCATTCTTTTGTTCCCACCCCCCTCTGCCCTCCAACCTGTTGTTTCCGTCTCAGGAGGACGTTAAAACGACCAGAAATTCGATCGATGCAATCTCACCCTCGCCTCATTCTTCTCGACTCGAAAACCTTTTGTGTTACATTCCGCGCTTTCCTGCGCCTCTTGTGCTTGCTTGCGTGTATGTGTGTGTGTGTGTGTGTTATAGGGTATGCTTTGCATGCTGTTCGCAAATTCAACGTTTTCTCTCTTGAGAGGGGACTTCTCCTCCTTGGATTTAATCGTTCGCTCAAGGGGTTGAGCGGAGCGCCGCCCTAAGTGAAAATGGACGGCACTGTTGTCGCGGAGTCTTACTTACATCTTCCTCATTTTACTTTTAATTTCTTGCTCCCTGGAATTAAGCCGTTCGCATAACATGGTTTTACTTGAAGACTGCTCTGTTGAACCACCATTTTACTCACGTACGATGACTTAGCATAAATGCCACTATTGAATATTTGATGAAATGCTGACTTAATTAAGTTAGAAGTGCGCATTTCGTTATAGATTACTATTTGCTGTCGACTGGAATAATCAAGTATTCTAATTTATATATGAGGTTAGAATGAATTATTGGGAAGATACAAAGTCGTGCTTAGCCTCTTATATCTCTATCGGGAAATGCTCTTTTCGTGCTTGGATTTCATTTAATTTTTGCGCCCGCGTCTCTAAATAGAGAAATATTTCGAATACAGCGGAGCAGGAATTATAAAGAAATACCACAGTCAAAATTATCTGACTCTTTCATGATTATTTTTTCAAATTTTGATTCTGCATAAATTTTCTTTATCTTCATGTCTATTCACTACCTCATATTACCTTATAATTACCTTACGTTTTCTGCAATCTCTATCTCATTCTCAAGATGAACAGCTTTCGAGTATGTAATGAATCATTGGGGCTTGCTTATTGCTACAATTCCACGGTAGATTATGGCCTCATTCGTTTTTTTAAACTATTACTCGTTTGTACTATGTCATCTATTTTATATTCAAAATAGCTGAAGCCTGCCTCACATAGCATAGGCAATGATAAAAACTCTGATAGCAATATAAAGCAGTGAAAATTTTATGTAAATGTGAATATTCAAGTCTCTGCAAATAATAGAGGCCTGTCTTAGTATTCGCATGTCTCATATCGTATCCATTCGGGAGAAAAATGATATTTAATAAATGTTTCAGTCCATGAACCTTCTTTCATATTTCAAGGAAAAGTACTCATCTATTTTCGCCAGAAATTATGCTATTTCCGGAGCTTAGATGCTTACTTGGCTAGAACATTTTTCAAGAATGGCTCTTTGAGAGCAATTTGTTTTTCCTTTTGATTATCTGAGGAGAAATTGTGCTCGAAAGTTCCTCGTGGATGGAGTAAAGAATAAAGATGGCCATTGCACATTTTGTCGTTTTAAGTGATTACCCTAATTTTCCTCAACATTCCGTCCTTTGCAATTTTCTCAGTTCATCGGAATTGGAGCAAGTAGAAGGAAACAAACTCTACAAAAATTGGCCTTAGTATCCAAATTTATTTCGAATGCGCGTTCTGCTATTCACCTGCATTTTTTTATATCTCTTTCCCTCCAAGGCTTTTCGCGGTATCAGGTACTCGCGGAGGAAATCTCTCGTCGCCGGCTGATCGCTCGCTAATTTATCCGCGTCATGCACCTAGGTGCCTCTTCCCTCCTTCTAATCTCTTTCAGTTGCACCGCTGCGGCTTTGGGCGGATAACACTACTCTCTCGATCCCGCGCACCCTCCAACGCACTCGAATACGAATTATACTCCTTTGATCTCCGCGTCATGCACCGTCAGCGACCGAAAGAAGACAGTCGTTTGTTTCCTTTTGCTCTCTTTCCTTTTCTGCCTTCCCATACCATTTTTTATTTTTTCCCCGCGGCCTGGTGACCCCCGCGGTCTTTCTTTTGTCCCGGCCATTTGTTTTTCGTTCGAGCGGAAAAAGAGGCAATTCCTCCGAGCCGCTTTGTTTGCGTGGGTGGTCCGCCTGGTCCCCTGCGTGTCCACCGCCATCTGTCGGAATTAGGGGCCTAATGGAGCCACCTCCCCCCCAACTTCAATGGAGCTCATGGTTGCGGCCTTGTCGCGAGGCTGATTGTTAAGTGGGCGAAATGCCCTCCCAGCCGATAATTCTCTCACTTTGTATGCTATTAAATTTATTCAACTCTCTCACCAATTTACTAGCCCACTGCTATTTTTAATTTTAGCTTGACATAGCTATTTTTATCTTTAGGTTACCTTGGTCACCTTTATCTTTAGCGGAAGTGTTCCTTCCGATAATTCGGCCACCAACTTTTTGGTCATTTTCAGATTCGTGAGTGAAGAGCCGTTGAAGTTCATTGTGGATAAATTCAGGCTAAGATCTCTCTTGCTCTACACCCTTCCGGACCCAAATCTTGAGCTCCTTCATGAGGTTAAATGTTAGGAGGGAGAAATTTGGGAATATTGGAGTTACATCTAACTGTCAGTAACATCTGGAGAACCTCATCTCTGAGGTGTTGGGCAGGGGGTGACTAACCATCAGCATGCAGGATTTAATTATGAGCCGCGCATAGTTATCAGATATGTGCAGTAAGTAATCAAAATAATTCATATAAATTGGTGCTGGTGGTGTGAGCTTCCACAAACCATGTATCGCTCCATGCAGCTCAAGGCTGTAACACAAATATGCTCAGATATTTATTCTACCGATTAAGGTAGGTTCGTATGGAGTACTTGCGTAAGTATTCTGGACATCCCATCATGGACTTCCCTATTTACTTCGCAGTAAGTCACACTCCCTTTCACTTTGAATCTGCTGAAGGTTAGTAATAACAATAAGCCCATCAGTGCAAGATTAGAATCAAGCAAAGGGTTTATCGCCGAGAATAAATGGCTAAATAATCCAGGGGAGTCCATTTCGGGGGTTGGAACGGTGGGGGGGGGGGATGTGGGTGGCGTCTTCCCCACTCTCTCTCTCCCACACTCTGCCACTTTGCATTCTTCACGGCGTCCGTGCCTCCGCCAGAGGCGCAGAAAATGTACGCCGGACTGCGCTAAGGACATCGGGGACACAAATAAGGAGGGGGTGGGGGGAATGAGCCCCCCATCCCCTTCTTCACCTTACTGCGTGTCGTCTGACTCAACTGTCGACCTTCCGAAAGGGCCAGGTCTCCTCCGCGCCACACTCACTATAGTAGTTGTAGTAGTAGTGGCCAGCAGCGGAGTGGGTGCGTGCACCCTGGCCTTCACCCTGTCACCAAAGTATTCCAAGTAGTGATGGGCCAAGGCAGTCATGTCGGTGATGTCGATCAAAGTTCACTCGAGTGGGTCAGTTGCGAACTGTGGATTGTCGGTCACTAACTACTTCTGTCAATCACGGCCGATGTCGCTCGATAGCATTTTTTTACAATTTTTACCATCAAATAATGAACATGTGCCGATAACAGAAATTATGGTATTGTAGAAATGATTTTAAGAAATCATAATAACAATTGTGGAAATCGATGCCTTACATATCGTTGTTTCAGAGTTTTAAGTTTGATGAAAATAAGGTTTTATTTGAAATTGACAACTATGGAATTCCTCGGGTTGTTTTTTACCATAAAAGTATCTGGGATTGAAGTGCGTTTATGTACGTAAGTTATAAGATACCGACTAGCAGAACATTGTTGGCGTCTTACAATAATGTACCTAAAGTGCTAGGACGTTTGTACTCCTTTCTAATTAATTTTTTCATTACATTTTATTTAATTTACGTATTCGATGAAACATCGGGCATGAATGGATTTATTTACAACTGTTTGCAACGGTCACTTTGATACCTATTTTTAGAATTAGAGTGACCGTCAAGCACCGCCTCGTCCAACTTCTTTCGCACCTTGTTTTTTTTTACTCTCTCTGTTCTCATAATTTGACCGTGAATGTGTGTTCTTTGTTCATAGACGTCCGTTTTGAACTTTTATTTTCTGCTCTTCATTGAACCTCCACTCACCGTGCAATGAACTGCCTTTGCGCTCGCATTTCTTCCGCCCCACTATCTCATGCCGCTCATTGCGGACCGCCAGGTAAACATTTCTTCCTTCCTCTCTGAGCTCCGCGCAATGGCTTAGCGTTTATTTCTTTTTTCCAAGTATTTACACAGACATGATATTTTTCGCGACGGTGGAGTCGAGGGGATGGGCTCCACCGGGAGCAGTAGCAGAGGAGGCAATGAGAGATTTGTGCGAAAGCCCGGCGTCTACGGATAAGCAGGGATATAAGGAAGAAGAAGGAGGAGCAGGGATGAGAGAGAGAGGGAAAGAAGGTGGTTGGGATATACGTGGGATTTGCCGACCCGAGTGGCCGATACACCGCTTGTCCATTAACTGATAAATCTGTTTGCCATCTCGACTCCACTTCTCAACTCGAGATTACTAGCTCCCCGAAGGGCCCTTCCCCCCCACCCCCCCGCCCGCTCTTTCCGGGAAAGTACGGTTTTTTCCTTTTCCTTCCTCAGAGCTGCAAGAGGAGAAACGGAGCGCATGTGGAAGGAACGGAGTCATTATTTAGCGTACGCCTTTCAACTTTCTCTTTCAATGCCTCCTTATTGTAAACATTCTCGGTTTAGAGGGAATTTTCCGCAAAAAAGGTTAGTGAGTTGTTCAAATATAGCTATGTACGAATTTTAAGTACGTATACCGGGACTAGCCACGGTAATAACTTTTACGAGAGTCACCCGAAATGCACAAATGGGTATGTACGAATTCAGCTCAGAGATGCAGTAAATGTTATCCATCATATTTAAGCCTTTTTTATGAACGGGCGTGCAGTCATTTCAATGGTTGAGAAGGGGTCACTTTGCGCCCAATCACTTCACGGCTTAACGCGATGAATTCTGCAACGCACATTCGTTCGTGCGATGGGTTTTGCGGTTGACGTGCTTCGAGTGAAACTGGCTTGAAGCTCCAATGCACCTGAAGGCCGATTCAAAGACAAAATCATTCGCACGGAGCACTTGCCGTAAGAACCCAATACCATATAACTTAAATGGCGGTGTTTGCGGAGAAAAAAAAGGCGGATATGAATAACGACCAGAAGTGAAAGTAGTAAAATGAGTGTGAAGGGTTTTGGCCGATTTGGAATCAACGGGAAAATCAGCGTGAAGCTAAGGAACACGCAGTGTCGCATTCTATTGTTTTCATGCGCTCTGCAGTCGTATTTTTCTAGTGCTAACCGATTATCGTTGAGGAAGACGCCTCAGAATGAAAAATGGCGTGCATACAACATGGAATTGAGAAGTAGACCCCGGAAAATAAAGCAATGTGGCCAGTAAGAAACAGCTCTCATTTCAATTTCAATAAATATTGAAATTGAAATGAGAGCTGCCTTATATTGCCTTAAGCCGTGTCCCAATTGGCCATTTGGCTATGCCAATTCCAGGATTTAGCCATGACGCCATCTTGGAAGGATGTCCCAACTCGTTAGCCAGCATAAGGGAGGGAATTTAGGCAGCTAACGCGGCCGCCAGATTTAGGCATCGAGGAGTGCATCCTTCGCCCCACTTTTCCCATGATTCAAAGCGTGCAAAGCGTCTTTTATTATCATTTATTATTTATTATTATCAAATTCCCCTTAAACAGCACATGACGGCCTTTTACAAAGAGGGTTTCCAATATTAACAAAGTAGGTACAACACAAACATCCATGCCCTGGATAGGGATCACCTACCCAGGCGGGATTCGAACCCACGACCTTCGGTTTGGCAGGCGAGGACTTTACCCCACCGCCACCGAGGCCGGTCTTCAGGAGAAAGGGCATCATGGTTGTCAACAAGGGGAAGTACTTGTTTGCAAGTAGTGTTGATATTTTGAGACTTGTTCGAATAATTATTAATTTTTATTTTGTTTATAATAATGAAATTGCGTTAATGGAAGTGTAAGAATTACGGAGAAATTAGTTAAAGAGAAGGTGGCGTTAATTTTAATGCTAATTAATGTTTATATGCTTCTTATGTATGTATATGTTATTTTATAACTTTTTGTACCGATCACATGTTATCTTTTGCTACTGTTTACTTTTTTGGCGTGTTAAATAATGCTTATTGATGTTTATATGCTTCTAATGTATACTTAATTATGTAACACTATGTCTAAATTCTTATTTAACACTTTTTGTTCATTAGTTTAACACCCATAAGAATAAACAATTATTATTATATGTTATTGGACGAAGTCCCGAAATTGAAATCGGAATAAGTAACAAAAATTAAAATTATTTGATTATAAGATGAAACCGAAACCTGATTTATGTACGTAAACCATACTTTAAATAAAATTTGAAAATAATTCCCAGGCCAGACGGTAACCGTTTGAATAGACTAAATAGACTTGTTCTTAATAATAGAAAACTAGAAACTAAATTGCTAAAATATAAGAAATTCGAAAAAGTACTTGGTTGAGAGACGATTGAAATATTACAAACCAATTAAAAGGAATATACGTTAACATTCCGCCACAAACTTAGCTAAAATCTCTTTAACAAAACCATACGGAACTAAAAATACGAATTTGAAAGTATACTTCCACTTTACTATAGCAAAAAGGTTGTCTAAGATACTAAAATTATGATTAAATACTCTTCTCCGACATCTAATACTCAAAATCACTTGACACATCACATTTTAACAATTTAGGGTGGGTTTTGTTCATCATTTGTTCAAATCATTCCGATTATTTCTTGTTTTGCATTGGCTTAGTGCCCAGTAGATGGCAGCACCTGCGTAAGGATGTCCCCAAGGTCGGTAAAAGCCTTTTACCGACCTGGGATGTCCCAATTCATGCTCCCTTGTGGTTGGCTGCCCAGAATCTGGCTGGCTAAATACATGATGCCTAATGGCTAACGAGTTGGGACACGGCTTAATACTTAAAATCACTTGACACGTCACATATTAACAATTTAGGGTGGGTTTTGTTCATCATTTGTTCAAATCATTCCGATTATCTCTTGTTTTGCATTGGCCTAGTGCCCAGCAGATGGCAGAACCTGCGTAAGGATGTCCCAATTCATAGAGTTTAGTATTTATGTCCCAATTCATGCTCCCTTGTGGTTGGCTGCCCAGAATCTGGCTGGCTAAATACATGATGCCTAATGGCTAACGAGTTGGGACACGGCTTTATATTTGCGGCATTTTTCTGATATAGTTCCGAAGAAGAGCGATAGGAGGCGATCGGACCACGCAATGTCTTCCGTGGTCCACGCCTTGAAGCCAATTTATTCGTTACTCTTAATTTGTATTCATTGCTAATTTTTGTCTAAAAAACACTCCGAAAGTCTCCGTGAGTATGTGTCAGTTCCAAGTGCCCCTTCATCCGTCCCATCTCGCAATCTTCTTCTATTTAAGGTCCATCTGCCTCACCTTTCCTTTTTTCGTCTTCTCTCTCTCTCCGAAGAAAGGGACGACGGTGTCCGGAATGGGATCTGTTGCGGATCGGCCGGCCGAGATGAATTGAAGCCCGGATTGGCGGTGACACGGACGGCATCCCATGTGTCCCTATATCTCTCTCTCTCTCTCTGCCTGCGTGTGCTCTCGTGCCGACCGTGTTAGGGTGGCAAGCAAAAGGGGATGGGGCTGAGGAGAGTAAGATTGAGGTGTGGGTAGGAGGGTAGGGATTCAAAGTCTGTTCCCTGGATGCCATGGCAGTTCTTCGAGGTATTTTTCAGTGAGGGGGCAAGTCTCACGATTTTGAATACGCCTCAATCCCGGTCGTAAGTTTTACCACGTTTTTTATGAGCTCACTTTCTTGTCTGCTTGTTTGCCCTTCCGTTGCACCCACTTCCCGATTTGCCATCTAAGTGAAAATTTCAGCTCAGATCAGAATCAGATGATATGGTATTCTTACACTGTTCCTAGATCTTCAGAGCCCTCTGCATCAGCCACAATTTTCCTCCATCAACATTTGAAGTGATCGCGCCGCAGCAGCAATAGTTTAAACCATTGAATTCTCCACCACTCCAAATGGTTTTCTCATGCGTAGCGGATAGCGCACTGCACCACGGATCAGACGATTTTAGGCCCGATTCCTCACACTGTCGTATCTTTTTCCTGACATTTGTAAATGCTTTTTTACTAGTTGATTTTTCGGGTCTTCAATCGTTTTAGGCTTTGATGTTTCGTAGTTTTTTAATGAAGAAGTTTTTGACAATTTAATGGACCTCACTTCTACAAAATACCATTGGGAAAAAATATTACATAGCATTAAAAATCTAAAATTCACGATTTATTTAATATAAAAAGAAGATAGAATTTAGCCATAATTAAAAAAAGGTAATTTGAAAACCTACGCTTTTTCAAACAAAAAATGAAAATATTAATTACCATACCTTGGGCCAAGGTTCCTTGAGGGATTTTTGAATTGCGGTGTCTGAAGGCTTCACATTAGGATTAGAAGCCGTGACTTTGATCTGTCGCCTAGTGCTCTTCTTTATAAACTGCCATCTTCACGTTTCACATAGCCAAAACTAATGCTCTCATCTTTAAAGTTTTGCATTGTACATAGAGTGACACTCTTTCTGATATATATATCTGTCGAATTGTACCACTTCGAAATTTTGTGACTGACAAAGCACAAATGTGCAATTTTCATGTTTCAAATTCAGCCAACTGCTATCCAAGAGCTTCTTTCTACACCCTGAAAATTTTCCATTCCTCGCCAACTCGCCTAACATATTGGCAACCGTGCACTTTTTATCGCATCAAGTCATCACGAATCTGTGCACCCTGCTCGTATGTGTTTACCCCACCAGAGACCCCGAGTAATGGTGAACCCTAAGTATTTTCCGAACTCGACATACGGTATTTGTATCCCGCTCTTAACTTCTTCATGAAGAGATATCCTTTTCTCAAAAAAATCATCGCAATACTCTTTTCGTTTAGATAGTTCATCTGCATGCTAGGTACCCCTCGAACGAGTTGCCTCCATATCCACCTGGCCGTGGGGGGTTTCAACATCAATAATGTGCACATTTCACTCATTCAGGATGTTGGGGCAGTTCTCATGGTATGGTTGTTAGTGAATGCCAATAAACAGTTTACATTGAGGAAAGATTAGGCATCTCATAATACGATGGATGTGGGCGTCTTTCATTCATTTTATTTTGGAGGGAGAGGAGGGGAGGGGAGAGGGGAGGTGACTGCCACCCAATCCGAGGGAAGAGGAGACGCTGTTGAGACGGGATGGGTGGAGGGGTGGGGGTTGGCGAAGGAGGGGGGGGGGGGCGCAGTTGGACAGGTCAGCTTATTGGACCGGAAGGGAGCTAGAGGAATCCGAGGCCGACGGATTGCTGATACGTCGCCGACACCACACCGTTCCTCCTAGATGCACAATTTAAAGGAAAGTCTACCAAACTCTTCACACTCGTGTTTTTCCTTTCGTTCTACGTTTACACAGTTGTGCTCACACATTTCCTATCATTTTACGACAGTGGGAAATACTCTTTTTACTATATCAGAGTTTCCTTGAGATAAGTTTATCGTTCAGGAAATGAGAATCAGTGATTTTGAAATCTGGCTACCTCACGAGTGGCACTTCAGCTGTTCTTGCGTATACATCTGGTCGACCAATTTGTGCTATTTTAATTTCTGTCACTAAAGTGGAATAAATGCACTCTCGAGCATATTCTACAGCTGAATTCAAAAGTTACCGCGATAAGGGTATTCCTAACTCAGTTTCCAGTTGCATTATTGCCCTTAATTATGATCGGAAGTTTCTGGTGTGGTGCAGCGTGTTTAGATGATAGTGTGATCCAGTAATGCCATTGCCTTCGCTTGGATGGGATTGACGGTCAATATGCGGCGATAAATACTTTTTATTTTAATTATTTCAATTACCCTCGAAAACAGCACAATGAGGCCAATGCACGAGAGAGTTTTAAACGATCAACAACAGACGAACACACACATCCACCCACATCCTGAAACGGGCAACCTATCCAGGCGAGACTCGAACCCGCGACCTTCAGTATGGTGGGCGAGGACTTATCCACGCCGCCATCGAGGCCGACAGAGTGTATTTATGCTCCGTGTGATGCTTCACATCATTGAAGCAATTAGCTACTACTAACAAATTACCTTTCTTTCTACTTTTTCCGCCTATTAGAGATCTCTACGAAAGAAAGTATCTACGTGCGATTTCGTGTCCTGTTGGATAGACTTCAGTCGCCTTGAAGCCGACCTCTACGTGAATTTCCTCAATACTGAATGACAGTTATTTGGAGTCCAATAGAAACCACGCTGTTTTACTACTAAAGTGCCTTAATATCGTTAACTTGAGGGCTTTTTCTAAGTTATTCACATTATTCATTGATGTTTCCAGAATTGAGGAGATGCATTTTTTGCGTTAAATTGATTGTTAAAATTCCGTGAATTTTTATTTTTCATGGGCAATCGAGAATCGTATTTTGAAAAACTTGCACTTGAAAATGTAATCCTAAGTAATGATAATTTATTAATAATGTTTATCACGAGCATTGGATATGAAAGCGGTTATTCTTACCACACCAACGAAATAATGATACTTTTCTTTGCCAATTTTTCTTGCGTGAAAAATTAATTAGAAGTTTGAAGAGAGACCATTCGTTTATTCGTGCTATGAAAATACCAAATTAGGAAGCCATGATTCATTTTACCTGCGTCATTATGGAAACCTTAAACGAAATACATCTGCTCAATTTTATGACGTCTTTGTGAGTGAGTACGACGTTGATCTACTGAAGACTTTATCAATTTAAGCAGTTGAATTGGACAAGTTCTGAAAAATTTCCTCTTCATTTCATGTTCAAACCCGGAAACGTCTGACCTTTACAGAGTTCACGGTGGGTCAAAAGGGGAGGCCTGCGGCTGATTTAGACTCTGCTAAATTCGGTGTGTTTGGGTTGAAAGCGGCGGTTTGATGCTTGTAATCTGTTTATTTCCTTTTAACTGCCTCAAGGTTGCTGCCCCTTAAAGATATCTTTTCCCACCGATTACTGCCTTTTGAAAATGTTGCCTCCCCTTTCCTTTCTGGGATTAAATTAAATATGAATTGGGAGTTGTACTTGCTAGGATCAAGGCATTAGAAGCATAGTCTCTGCCCTAATGGCGATGAAGGAGTTTCTATCCGGAGCGATGGCGTTGATGAGCCTTCCCTGGTTGCAAACCCGAGGAGATTTTGCGCAGAAGTTCATCGGGTTCAGTAATTGATTGAACTTGTCTCCTCCCCACTGTCACGGCTAACAATTCAACAAACCTTTTCTCAGCTTGCATTTTAAATTAGCGTTCAGACATGATTGTTTTTGGGAGAAAATAAAACATTAATTCGAGGCCGGCAAAGTGATCAAATCAGAGGAAGAAAATGTGGACTTCCTGAATCCTTAGAGCACATTTTACTAGTTTCTCACCACTCTCATTATAGAAATTCATTCTCATGATATGCTTAGAGAAAAATAACTCTTTGAAAGTTAAGGATACATCCTTGAAATCTAATTTTAATTTTATCCCTTCAACTTAATTTATAATCTTTCAGCGCACTTACCATCTCCACGTTTAAAAAAATATATTCTCGGATTAAGGCGGATACCGTTTTCACTTGTACAAGGGGGCCCCACCATTTTTTCCTGGGTCAGTTGTAACTTTGTGTCACAATTCATAACATCAAGGAGCATTCCTTGTTGTAGGCCGCTGCATAAATTTGGATGTGCTCTTGCCGTGCATCCTCGTCTCATCCGGGTGGTGGAGGATAAATTGCGGTTAAGCGTCGGATGAACTTACGGAGTGGCCATAAAGAATACTTAACTTGCGGGGTGGAATGTGCCAAGGGTTGGATGGAGCCGTGGGGAGGGAAGGGGAGGCTGGGGTTTTTAGTTGGGCGGGGGCGGGCGCCAAGATTGCACGGGGGGTTGGTCGGTCGCCAGGGGACGCTGGCCGAAGAAAGGTGGGTGGCGGGGGTTGCTTCAGCGAAGAATGAATGCCAAGGGACGAGAGATTGGTTCTCACTCGCTCCCATTGTTGCCATTGCCATGGTGCCTTCCCCTCCTCTCATCGCCTTCCCCTTTGTTGTTTTTTCGCTCTTCGCGGCCGAGCCTCCCTCATCCTTTTGTGTTGCATTCGAATGTCGGGGCTATCCCTCGCCGCTCAATATTTTCATGTCGTCCGAGAACTTCCTCTTCAAATATATATGTGTTAAAAAATCACCAGGTGGCGTGTTCACATTCTCACCGCTCCACACGTCCTCCGCTTTGTTAAGTAGCTATCTTCTTCGGCGATATTTTTCCACTAAAACTATCTATCTTTAAGTTGTTTAATATTTCAATTCTGTACTACAGGTACCCAACACGATTCTTTTTGTTCCTCTGAGAGGAGAAATGTAAATGAACGATGCTGCGCTGATTATTTAGCAAGAATTTTCAATTTAAGAGATGGTTCAACGGTGATGTTTCAATTGTATTAAGCCTTGGGGGCCATTTATGGATTTATTTGATTAATCTATTTATATAAAAGAAAGTCGAAAATCGTGTTAGTTAGAACACTTATAACTCGAGAACGGCTGCACCGATTTTAGTGACATTAGGCTCTTTGGATTCGTCTCAGCCCCGGATAACACATAGGGCATTAAAAAATAGGAAAAGTTCACAAAACAATTCAACTTTATCTTAGAGATATATTTTTAGGAGTTGATTGTTAAGACGGTCAAAAAAATAAGATATTTTTTCGTTTTTACTAATGTATTGACTGATCTTTTTAACAATATTAAAAAAAAATTAATGTTCAAACATGTTAAAAATATTAAAGCAATATTAAAATAGTATTAAAATAATTGAATTAGAGGTAAGCTCAGCTCGAATTGAGTTGTCAAAAAACACATAACTACCGTGTGTGTAAACAAATCTCCAAGCAATTGTTGATTATCAGTAATGTCCGTGTACTCTGCATGAATTCAAATCTTTTAACTTTGTAATAAACGAAGACGAAGTCACCAACTATCTATCTGAATATTTGAAGTCCTTGGACGCACCTGGCTTACAATGGCACGATTTACAGCTAAAGGCAGGATCTGTGTTCATGATCTTTCGAAACCTAAACCAACCGAAACTATCCAACGGAACGTGTGTGGTTATTTAAAAAACTGATAATGAAAGTCATTTACGCCACTATACTCAAAGGAAAATTTAAAGATGAGGAAATTCTCAATCCGAAGATTCCATGATCCCAACTTAAATGCCCTTTTGAGCTTAAATGTATTCAATTTCCAATACGTGTTGCATTCGTGATAACAATTAACAAATCGCATGGTCAGTCTTTCAGTTTTTGTGATTTTTGTTCTCATGTGTCAGTGAAAACCCATGATTTTCTCATAGTAAATAATATGTGGTATGTTTACGAGTCGGCAAACCATCCGCTGTATTTCTTCCTTCGCTTCAAGGGCGCAGATAGGAATTAAGGATAGGCGCAGCTAAAACTGGCGGGTCTGTAGGGTATAGAAAACTCGCCAAGGTAAGCGAGAGGTGTGGGGGCACTCCACAGAAAATTTTTAGGATAAAAGGTTCAAAATGGTAGGTTTTGTGGCTGTGTGAACAGTTAAATATTTTGTGACTCATCCGTCCCCCTAATATTAATAACCAAATGTTTTATAAAAAGATTCTCTGAGCTTTTGGGGGGGTTTTAACCCCCAAAACCCCCCCTCACTGCGTCCCTGCTTCGCTTCGCTATTTTTATTTAGCTCCATTCGTTTTATCTTGATATCTATCCTGATAACAAAACAAAAATTTTGTTTATCAGAAGGCGCTTGACGCAAGGCATTAAACCCGAATGAGTAGGGCACACCGTGGTGCGCTTACGCATGCAGCACGCTTACGCAGTGCATTTTTTCCAAACAGAGATAATATAACTGGCGCGCCTAAAGTCATTTGATGCGAATGCTGCTTCATAGGGGCTTTTCTTACACTATTTTGAGCATCAGTTAAGCGTCGGTCTAGCGTTGCGTTAACCTGCCCCGTGAACGAGCCAAGTTTACTTCGGACTTACAATTAGACATAAAAACATTTTTTTACGGTTAATAACCCAAATAGCCAACAACTGAATGCGTATAATTTTTATTTCATCAATATTTTCTCATTTAAAATATAATAAGTCAAATATGATTAAAACGATACAGCCGATCTTTATTTATAAATGGCGCAACTAAACTATAAGTTCATTGAATGTAAGGCGGTACGAAGTTCGCCGGGTCAGCTAGTATGTTATAAAATGATTCGTGTAAGATTTTTATTTTTGGGTATTTACAGTAAAAGGCGAATAAAGTAACGTGATTAGTTACTGGTTCAAAATTTTTTGCATGGAAGAAAACGTCGTTGTATTGGAATAATTATGCCTCGTGCATTCATCCATCCATAAAACTTGCGACTAAAACCCATGTTTGATGTCATACCCTATCTCAGAGACGAATGTCCTGGCATTTCTCCTTTGAAGCCGATATGAGTTACTCTTTCTATCTACTTAGAGCCTTATCTATCGTGTGCAACACTATTCCCGGGGCCCAGTTTATACGCTTGCATTCTTAAGCTCTTAATTTTAGCAAACGTGGCACTGAACTTGAAGCAACATAAATACGGTTGGTAGATCGATCTCTGGTTATGACTGTTATAAAAGAGATAAGCGAGTTTACTCGTCAAATGAACAATCGTGGAACAAAACGATGGAGTACCAAGGCGTAATCGGTTAATCTATTGGGGAGGTAAGGCTCATAAATGATGCGTAAATCTTTGAGATTACTGTGAATTTGGGAATCTCGTCATCTGGAGAGTAGGGGAACAGTTTGCTTGATGAATTTTGTTGAATACCACACAAGTTGTTTCAAAGACTCTCGTCTCTCTACATGCTACGAAACATTCACTATAATGGCCGCGGCGCTGTGATTTAAAAGGTAAATTGAAACCACCTTGTTTTGGTCACAAGAATACCTAAAAATTTAACTCTTTTTGAAGACGGGAAAACTTCAAAGATCAAGATTTAGAAGGTCAACAAATTAGTTTAATTGGATTCTGCATGGATATTCAGTTATATTTGGAATTTGCAATCTAAGAATCATTTGAAATTTATGGCTGGAGCATAAATTCTTATGATCAGAGATATAAAATGAAATTTATAAGGGGAGGAGCTGGATGCTTGCCATATAACCCGGAGGGGCGGCAGGGACTTAAACTATGGCCCTGGTATACTAATCAGTTCGTAAGTGAAATTTGAAGGAAGCTCTCTCACACGCTATCACTCACCTTTTAATTGCATCTACGCTGTGCCTATTGCCTAAGCGATCGCATTCTCCCTCTGACCTTCTCTTTTTTTTTTTGCTTTTCCTTCCCGTTTCTCTCACACACGAACGTCCCGCGCCACCCTCGCTTTGAAAAATTCCCTGCACTCCACTCCAGCCATTCGTCATCCTCCGAGCCCATCAATTGGGGGATTTTCCTTCTGCCGACCCACACAACTATAAATGCGAAGAGAGGGAGTTTATGCGGAGAGGGGGATCAAAAAAATATATATGAGAGAGAGAGAGGAAATGCGGGACGGGTTTTTTCGGTCCAGCCTTCTTTCATCCTCGCCCCTCCCTCCCCCCCCTTCTTATCCATTTCTTCCTTTCTTTGCAGCGCTAAAAAATATATATATACACATTTAGGTCGCAGCTCGTCATGGAAGTAAGTGGTCTTACTTACTTACCCACTTACTTACTTCTCCCTTCCGAAAAATTATGAGCACGCCCTATTGACTTACGCGTTAGCCTTCTTTAGAGATAATATGAAGCAGTAAACAGTAGCGCAGATACCTACAAAATGCGAGAAACAAATTCTATAGAATAGAAGGTGTCCTTTTAATGGGAAACATCTTGGTCCGATACATCGTTAAACTCTTCAAAGACCCCAATTTCCACAGAATCTGCAGCGGCGCCGGTGCGTACAAAGTGAAGCTTTTGAGAGGGACGAAAATGGATGGATTGAAGGCGTTCTTGCCTCGTTGCCAAAATGTATTTGATACCTAAAGCCCAATTAAATTTCTTTCAGGGAATATATTGCAGAACATAGAATATTTTTATTATTTCTTTATTTCATTAAGAGCATTTTATTCTCTTTTATTTTTGGAGTGAATGTATCCATAAATTTATTATATCCGGAGCATAATCTTTGAGATCAGTCATTCACGATTCGTACTTTTCCCAGTGAACAAGAGTTAACACGGTCGATGGAATAGAGTTAATCCCCTCCATGGAGATGAGATGATGAAATGAAGCATCCTTCGTGGGATTCAGCCCGGATGTTGGTATGTTTAGGGCAGGGCCTAAATTAACCGATAGGCATGTGATAATAATGTCATGTATTCAGGGTAGAGGAGTCATTTGACTTTCCTGGGCCACTTCGAATTTCGAGGCTTTGTTTGTGTTGCCCGAATGCTTCACCTGGGATGTGAACTCAGGACCCTCCGATCAGCAGCCCAACCCATTTGCACGCTAAAGTCTGTTGATTACATGCCTACTTCATCAATTTGACTTCACGACGTTAGCATCACCTAAATAGGAATAGATAATGGCTTTCAACTGTGGAATAAGATATGGGTAGTCTTTGTTCCGTCACAACAAGATTCCAGATAAAACTTTCGTACTGGCCACTCTTCTTTTTTGTCTATGGTTTCATACAACGTATAACGTCATCATCTGGTCAACTTCGGATCTAAATCTAATAATGACGCTATGAAATTTGAACGTCGACAAAAATAAGGTGCGGGCGGTATAAACAAAATTAATTTCTTATCCGTGGATTAGTAGCCCAACACTCTTCTCGCTGCCCCTCCAGCACTCTTATTGCGGAAATACTTTGCCGTCCCACAGTTTTGTCCTCAGCATTCTATCATGGCTGTTGAAACATCGTAAGTTGGTTTTTAGGGGAGTCAATACTCAACGGTCCTTCCTCGTGTCATATATGTAGCTAGTTTAGAACTTACTGTCACCTTGCTTTATTCAGAGTATATAGAGTAAAATATTGTTTATATTTTCTGTAGTTTAAATATGAAAACGGTGCCTCAATTTTCGGACATTAACAGTGGAAATCCGGGAATTCATGCGACAGAGAGGAGAGAAAATATGGGATGGAAGTCTTCGCCGTGGTATTCCCGCCCCTTCCTCGCTTTTCTCCCTTCGCAAACAATCCGGCCAACTTTGAGATCACACTTCGTGGGAGTCGCCCGTGCGTGCAGCTCAGCAGAGACCGCCCCCGTGCACAATGGCCACCCCAACTCCCTTTACACCTACTCCCCCGCTCCTTGCGTGATCTTAATGCGGAGTCGGAGAGCTGTCGCGCCGTGCGCAATAAGCGAGCTACCGGCAATCCCAACCACGGGAGGAATTTGTTCTGGAGGGGGGGGGGGAAGGGATAATCTCTCCTGGGTCGAACCCTCGCACGCACGGCGGGACTATTTCACTCGCACACAACACTCTCGTCTTCCTCCGAACACCTCTTTCCTCGAATGCCTTTCGTACGCCACGGTTTGGACACGATCCCAATCCCACCGCAAGGAATGCTGGAGGAGCATATGCGAAAACGCCGTTTTCCGTCATCCCCTCCGTGTGTTTCCACGATTTGAGATTGATTATGATGCGTTTTGGTCATATTTCATTAACAGGGTTGCTTGGGTGAAAAAAATTCAGGGAACTGTTTTAATTTACGCAATGGATTTGTTCCTTGACCACTTCATGTTTAGGACTTTTTCAAAGTTTATCTTGAGGTTTAGTCTATTAGAGAGTATTCAGTTTTCCGCCTACGTTTTTGATCTTCAGGGCATAAAATTCAATTAGAAAACTCAAAATTTTAATGTTTGAGAACTTATGTATAAGCGTTTCCTAATAGAGTTCTAACCCTTTGAGGATGAAAATATTTTATTTTTCACCCAATACTCCAGTAATGACAAGTGTTTGATAAATGGTAACTACACTAGAATAAATGTAAAGCTCAATAAATCAAACTGTAGAGCCATTTTGGATAAATCAATGATTTCATCTATTCTTCATGCATCTTCATCTTCACGTCTACACTTTCAAGTTCGTTGGTCGGTAAATTCGAAAAGCTGGATACCAAGATCCAAATGTATGGTACATAAGCCAATTAGACGATTGAGAAAATGACATAAAGTGATCGTATATCGGACCTACCAGTCTTAAGGTCCTAGAACTCATTAAACATGTAATTGTTAAAAAAATATGGGCAAAATGATTTCAAGCTTATCTGTTATCGTACAGTGAGGTATTCTGTCGGCCTTCTCCAGTGATAAAATCAGCCCCAAGGATTTTCACGACTTTTAAATGTGTTTGATTATTTAAAAAATGCCGTGTTGTCGATGATACCTTATTTTTGAGGCACACGTAAACATTTACAAGCTTTCACTCCCTCTATATTCCCTCTACATTCGGAATATTCCTGTGAGAGCGTATTTCTACTCAATTAGTGGTGCGTCGCGAAAAGTGTCGACCCGTGGAGCGGGATCGTGGCGAGGGATCGGTCGTGGGACACCGTGTCCTGTGATCGTTTGATGCAATCCGAACGACGCAATCTTTTTGGTGGGACGCGACACAAGTCGATCGTCGCCATTCGCGACTGAGGTTGACGGTCGGTCATTCGTGACGGAGGTCTACGTTCTGTCTTTGGCGATTGAAGTCAGTGTCGGTTGATCGCGATCGAGGAAAGATTTCCAGTAATTCAAAACCGAATAAGGTCGCTCGCGAATGAAATTCTACATCAAATGTGACGCCTTCGACTATCGTAGTTTCTCCAAATAATTTGGTGACTATAATATAATACTACCAAGTTTTACTCAGAATATGTTTTGTAAAATATATGCCGATATGAGTTGAAATTGACATAGGTAGTGAACGATGATCAATCATTCGCGATTGGCTCGCTCAATGATCCGCATCACTGACACGATCCTTTTGGCCCATCCGAATGCGTGTTCCTTATGAGAGGACCTCTGGCTCGTTGTCTAAGTCTACTGCTGTCGGAGTGACCTCGTGGGTCATTTCAATGAGCTTGCCGAAATAAAAGATGCATTCAAGGAAACCTGCTTGACTAAGAGTGGCTTTAAGTTGATGATATTTCAAGGCCATTCGCCACGAGCACCAACGTCTGTCTCATTGACACCGCACGGCAATGAAACTACGTCCTGAGTCTTCGGCAATGCACCTCGTTGTGATCGTGTGACGTGCACCTCTAAGCTTGGTTTTTCTTCGTCCCTATCAATCACCAAACCACAAGCTTCAACCAGGATTTCGGTGTCGAGGGAAAGTACTGAGATTTTATCTAGCATCAAACCCACAGTTGTGTTAGTTCTTCTCATTGAGGTGAATTGAGGTTTTTATTTTGCGAAGCCACTAGCCGCTGGTCTTCTCAGAATGTTTATTGAGTCATTGTAAAATGTTCTACGCCTGTATCTGCATTGTACTTATAGTAATGCAAACCGCCTCAATTGGCGTGGGGTGTTGGGACACAATCTGTTGAGAAAAAGAAAGAAAATGCGCTTTTGCAGAGAGTTTATTAAATTTCTTCATTGTTCGGAGGAAAAACGAATTCCCAAATGTACCTGCTCTGCAGAATGTTTCTCTTTTATTTATCGTTTCCACCGGACCTGGAAACATAATGCAATTCCAATATGATGACTTCCATGTCGCGCTGAAAGATATCTATTCGGAATTGCTCAAGCAACCACTCCACTTCTAGCGCATGGCCTGTGAGTCTCTAGCGGCATTGAAGTGATGGAATGAGACTGGGGAAGTCTATTGGAAAAACTGTCCGGTGTTAGAATGCAGAGTATCTTTTTCTGTGCTGATTCTCTACCACCCTATTTCCTAACCAAGCAAAGACTTGATCCATTTGGACGAAAACGGTGCCATATATTTTGAATTTCAGTCATATTTTCAAAGGGATTGGTCAATACTTGAAATGATAGTAGTGATTGTATATTACTCTGCAGGAATATTTCTCGGGAAAAACTCAGATTCTACATTGTATATTACTCTGGTTACCATACCGTAAGTGACAATTAAACGGAAGAAAAGTGAGAAAATAAAAATATATGAGTGAAAATAAGAATAATTACTACAGAATTTCAAAGTATGATGTACTTTTTATTGTAATGAAATGGATAAATATTTCTTACGAGTATGAAATCAGCGTTGTAGGAAGTGGGGTTATTGGAATTCGAGGGAATGTGTACATGATTTTTAAAGTAAATAAAAAACTATCACAGGATAAACAGTGAAGTTTGAACTCTCGTTTGATCTTAGGAACATAAGATAAATCATGACCTTTTAAATCTTACATGGTTCAAGCAAAGGATGATCATGATTCCAAATTGAAATCTATCGGAAAACCAACCTCATTGTATGGTACACCAAACTGCCATCTTATGAATCCGCAAATAAATCTCTTTGGAGTGTTTATATACAAAATATCATGTATTTGATTCTCTGTATTTATTTATAAAACCAAATTTCCAGAGAACATTTGATTTACGCCAGTGTATTTGACCTCTTAGATGATAAAAGAATTTTTTTTCAATCTAATAATTTACTACATAGTATCACGGCCTTTTTCCTTTTGGTTTTTATTTTTATCGCCGTTATTGTTAGTTGCTAGATTTTCTCATCGATTAGATGCACTAATATAATCCATTTAAACGTTTAATATCTCAACATTTCGTTCCTTCCATTGGGAGACGATACGTCGAGAGAGTCGACCACGACATTCATCGGAATTCGCAGCGGGAGGAGCGAATCGTTGAGAATTAAAATTGTACAGCAAGCAGCATTGAAATGGGTTACGCTAGTGCATAAATATTGCCAGTTTATCGAATTCAACGTGTTGGACACATAAGTATTCGCTTTTTTTTTTCAAAGAGTCACTTAGCTCTAGCAATGTAACCGTGGTTACTTTAGGACTGATATGATATGATTTACGCTGGTATTATTTTTCAAGGATTCACAGTAGAGGGGAAAAATGTGTTCGGGAAATGTATACGATTTGGGTGAAGGGGGGGGGGGGCGAGCGGTAATGCGTGTAGGGTGCGGAGAGTGGCCCGTGGAGGGGTGGGGGGCAATGAATGGCTGTGGTGGCCCAGTGGGATTTTTCACTCTCGACTCTTTCCTCAATTCGTGAGAGAAATCGACCCCGTGAGATTACGTATGGGTGCCTCGACCTTCTTGACTTCCACCTCCACTTGCTGCCTCCTAATGCGATGATTTCTCGCCTTCGGACAGAGGGCGGGAAGACCTATTTCTCGTTGGACTCACTTTTTTCCAACTCTCCCGTTCGACATTGTGTGCCTTACCCACAGTTATATTTGCTGCAAAAAATGATTGAGATCGGTTTAATTTTATAGGAATCCGCTTCAATGCGATATGGCCATTGTGTGAAATCAAATATTTAAATTTTGTAATGCACTAGTTTTATAAAAATTATGCTGCTCAACAACAGCAGTTAGGTAAAACTTTCTTTTGTACTTTATAAAAAATGTTCAGCTATAGATAGGACATTTACTGAGACAAAATAATGGATTGGTAAAAACAGTTTTAGAGGGCACTGTGGAGGGGAAGAGCGGCAGAGGAAGGCCGAGGTTGAGCTATATCACCCAAGTAATGAAGGACATGGGCTGCAACAGCTACCTAGAGCTGAAGAGGCTGGCGGAGGACAGACAGAGATGGAGAGACTGCTGCAAACCAACCCAAGGGTTGATTACTTAGAAGAAGAAGAAGATAGATAGCTAAGGTCACTTTGTTTTAATATTTATTGGTTTAATGAAATTTTTCACGAAGTATTCAAGGTTCGTGGTTTTGGTTTTATTGTGGTCCTTGAATTAAAATGGTGATCGCCATTCGGTTCTTCAATCCGAAGTTTGATTTGGATAGATGAGGGTAGAGTGTCAATCATGATTCAGTTAGTAATACTGGCTTAGCAATGTCCATAATATCCTTAACTTTGCACGACCGGCGGTGTGTATTACATTATTGCTCTGTGTATTACATCCACTGTATTTTGTGCAGGTGGTAATCCTTAAAGTGGGTGATCTATCACATTACTATTAATATAGTATTTGAAAGACATTATACCTCGCAAAATAATTGCTGTAATGAAAAAAGATACGCATAATATATTGCACCTTGGAAAGCTTTATGTGCATTTATTTATGAATAGTTATGAATTGTAATGGTAACCCTCATTAAATAATATAACTGAGTTATAAAGGCAGCCTTCATTAAATAATATAACTATTTCAAATGTAAAATACCAGTGTAATCAACGAGTAACGGAGCGTTCGAGATTGAGTAATTTTCTTCATTGCATTCGTTTCATGGCATCGCTTTCGCAGGTGCGGTTGCATAAATGAATATGTTTTTGGTGTTATTTTGTATTGTACTCGCGCAATATTGATGTGAGACGATTAACGATCTGGCCACTCGAGGAATGTGTTCTGGAGGAGATTTGAATATGATTTTATTGCCCAGGCGGTCGAACCATTCCACGAATCGGACCAAATAGTCTCACGCGCGTATTTATTGGCGTATCGTTTTGTCAGTCCATCTCGGGATTGCGAAATGGGACCCATAGACCGTAAATGTTTAGAGTCGATAACCGCCGCTCCGCTTTCTTTTTCTTCCTCTCCCGTCCTTAGCACTCGCGGATCTGGGCTGCCCGAGAAGAAAAGAAGAACCCAATTTTCGCCGGCGGCTTCGCAGATGCAGGGAAGTGGCTCAAACAGGAGACATAGGCGGCGCGTGGGCTCTAAGCCTTTGGCCGTATTTCGCATCGGTCGCTGTGGAGAATAATGCATATGCGTGGGAGTGATGTGCAGTGCAGTCTAAATTCATTGGGAGATGGGCATGACGCAATGTCCTGGACGCATTTGCCTTGTGAGACATACCGGTACAAGTGAGTTTTCCATCGCAGTTCAATGTTCCATTCTACCTGCTACGACGCATTTTATAATGTTGCTAAATTTACCATTTAAAGCTCAGGGTTTTTGTACCAGTTTCAGTTTCAATCAGAATTGTCTCTGATTTTTAACTGAAAAATCAAATACTCTAACGATGTATGAGGTTTCTTTAACGAGCATCTTGAAAAGCACATGTCCACCGCTCCGTTACTTTTCTTGAGTTGCTTGACTTATTTTTTGCTTTCAAGTCAGAGCGTCTTGGCTACTCAGCGACGGAGATAATGGATGCGTGCGTTTACTTGCCTTTCGTGTGGGGCTTACAGGTTGGATCTCTTACGTAACCATGGGAAGGTTAAGTTGGATCTGAGGTTTCCGCGGCGTTTCTCCGTAAGATTCAGGGCTTTTGGGTGCTCCTCCGCGTTGTGTTGTCAATCGGTGACACCAACGATGTGTGAGGTTTCTTTAACGAGTATCTGGAAAAGTACACGACCACCACCTTCGTTACTTTTGTTGTGTTGTAATCTTTTCACCTATGGACAACAAAACACGGAGGAAGACCCAAAAGCCGTGACTCACATGGGAAGGTGAACATGCCAGGCTGCCTATAACGCATATTCCGATCTGGATGTTAAGTCACTGCAAGGTCACTTTCAGATAAATAGTAATTCGTTCGATTCATCTTCGAATATTATTTTCTCATGAATCATTTACCGTCTCCAGCTATTGCATTTTTTGTATCTACTTGACTTAAGCTGAAATTTAATTATTGTGTAAGAATTTTTTTTATTTATCGCGGATTAAATTTTGTATAATATGAGAGATTTTCAAATGGTTAGTGAAATAGTTAAAAAGGATGAATATTTCACGTGTTGGGTTTATAGACTTGGTATGTCCGAAAGATTGCGAAGGTGCTATCCATCAATACGGTTAAATATAGGCAGTCAGTTTGAGAGGGAATGGATTTGATGCAATATGTCCGAAAGATTGCGAAGGTGCTATCCATCAATACGGTTAAATATAGGCAGTCAGTTTGAGAGGGAATGGATTTGATGCAATTTTCTTTATTCATTCAAATGTAATCCGATATTCGAACGCTAACTGCATCTTGACTTGTGAAATTGTTTCTTGCTAAATGTACAACGCTCTTATTTTCTCATCAACCCTATTTATAAGTTTAATTAGTAGAGAAACTTCAGAGCGCCAATAAGCCCTTTGCTCTAAATAGTGCTGAAAAATAGTATCTTCCTGTATTACCATATTAATTCATTCAGCTATTATGCACCTCCCCATTTTATCAGCCATAAAAGTGAGATAATCGAGCAGTATGGCATCCTCTACGTAATAGCTTTTGAAGGCCCAGTATCGTGAAGTTTGTAACTCTGCTTCATTGAAATTGTATGTAAATGATATAATATGAGCTATTTATGTTGCCATTGACTTATAAATGTTACTCGTTGGGCGGGAGACGGGTCTTCGCAGCTGCGCGTCGTCTGATGCCAAGGAGGCCGGTTCTTTCACCTTTCATCCCCGTTTTCTCCTCGGCGTCCTGGATTCCGCGCCTTCTGTATAAGGCGTTGCGAGTTGTGTATCCGTCTTCCTAATGCTGCTCGCTTCTTCCCCTTTCCTCTCTTGACTTCTTTGTCAGCGCATTTTTATCGGACTTGTTCCTACGCAGAGCCTCCTAAGCGATCAATTTTGATTCTGTCTCACGCACTATATTCGCAGTTTTAATTTCTTGGTTTCTACTTAGTAAGTCCCTAGGAAGTTCCATTGTAGTTAGCGTCACTTTGAAGAAAACTGGTTGTATAAAAAAGGAACTGAGCCAGATGTGTCCTACTTATAAAAGCGTAAAGATTTCTTCCTTAGCGGCGCAATGGTGATAATCCCATAGCTTTGACGCTCACCTGCTAGGAGTGCATCGAACAATTGCGCGAGTGAATAAGGTTTATTGTGTTCTGTGACTCCAGTGAGGACTATGGTTTTCAAATGCTGTTGCTTAGGTTGAGTCTTTTATGTGGAAACGCTCTTGGTACCTTCATGCGACGTATACCTCGTTATTCCATGTTACAACATCAGAGGAATGTAGTTCCTTCTGAATGTTTTGCATTGATTGTTATCTTTACCAGTCACATAAAAATATAAATCACATCATCATTTTCCGTCGCAATCATCTGTTGGATGTATGGAGTGCCGTGCTGAATTAAGAGAGGCAAGAATATGTTAATAATTGACTATAGGTCAAGAGATTATTGTTCGTGAATTCATGTGGGTTTTTGTGTACAGCGTGTATAAATTTTGAGATTATGTCGAGATATAATTACATTTGTCTTTCTCATTCTCATGAGTTAACCAGCATTTGGTAGTATTAAATATGTGCCATTTATTTTTGAAATAAAAAAAAACTCAAGTATTTATATAGTGGTACATAAATCATTTTTAATTTAGTGCATTTATTTTCTCTTTTCTTCTCATTTTCAGGTCATTTTAGATGATCCTATGTAGATTTTCATAAACATTATGTTAGTAATTTGAACCATTAGAAGTGAAGCCGTTTGGTCTATAAGTGTCCAAATCGTTTGCCCTAATTTTCGTTATATGCGTGCCTTAACTTTACTCTTCTCTAACAGCGCACGCTTAGTGAGTAATGGAAAACGGTAGTAAAATAGAAAATTATAATGGGGCAATACTTTTTTTTTCACATTTTCTGAGATTGATTTTTAATGGCTTCTCGCCGTCTGGTATGAACGTGCAGGTTGGGCTATTCCTGGAACTGTGCGTGGCAGGTGATGTCTTAATTCTCAGAATACGAGCAATTTGAAGGCTTCATCATCTCCCCTTAACGACCTATTCGGCATGTTTAAATAATCGCGCTCTTCGTGGATATGGCATGACTTATATTGGGTACCTACGTTTTTCCCAAGACCAGATACAAGAATGATTGTCATCTTTTACTTTATAGGTCCTTTTTTAAACTCTTTTTTAAAAGTACCGAATTGTAGGTTAAAGATGCTTCAGTGTCATATTGCCCGTAAAATGCCGGTACCAAATGTTTTCTTCCTTCAGAAGTTATTTGTCATTAGTCTTCTACCGTAAAGAGAGCATTTTACAGCTGTTTGAAAAATGATGCATAATAAGTTCAATATGCTTCTATTGGTTTCCAGAGTCGTTTTCTCCTTTCCTACTCTTTCTGAAATTCTTATTATTATTTATAATTCAACTATCAAAAATAATTTTAACTTAATAATACATTTTATCTTATTTTGAAATGATTTTGTGTGCTGAATTGTTCTCTTCTGATTTTAGCAGCTATGATGATAGCGAACATTTGTGCAATTAGCTTCCCTAAATTTCTCCGTCTTGGCTTCTCCAAAATATTCTCCAAAAATCAATACATCTTCCTCCAGTAGTTAACATAACAATTTACGAAACCATCTCTATCCAAATTTTATTTCTCATCATAATGTTAGTATCAGATGGTAGATTATTTTGTCGTAGACGCTAGTATTTAGTTGGTACTACTTTGTTGAAACTGCGGCAGCTGTGTCCATCTTGCCTATGTTATTTATTGTAGTATGTTGGTCGTGGACCGCTTTCGCCAATTCGAATGAAAATATCTGTATTATACGCTTCTAAGTGTTCTCCATATGCAGTGCTGTAGTTGGGAAAAAATTTAGGCGGTACTCACCAAAATTTGCCAACATCTGAACATGTATTATACATCCGGCCGCGATTGAAATGTCAAACCCCAACTCTAATATTAGTCCCAAGTTGTGCCGCGAGATAACTCTGAACAATTAAATAATCATTTACAATTTTTCTTTCTGAAATTCATTGGACAATTTACGGTAGGGCTATTTGTTACAGATTTAAAAAGGTGGGTTAACCGGTACGCTTATAACGATTCTGGATTTTAGGGGGTATGCAGTGCTGGCCCAACTAAATCACTGTGTATATTTATGGTAATTTGAGATGATTTATTTGTATCTGATCACCCTGCTCATGCTAATATATCTGTGAATGTTAATCAATTGAAGTTACATGGATTTTTATTTTATTGCACGCTCGTCCACCATAATGGCTAAAATGGAGATTAAAATTTAAATATTCGTGAGAACCTAATTGCTATACTTTATTGCTGCTCTTGTTTGTAAGTGGAGACAGGTGTTCTTGATGATGTTTACAGCCGTTGAATTCATTTATACCTGGGAGCACCTTATGCTTCTCATCCCATTGATGACCATAACGCTACAAAAATACGGCCATATTATTTGAATCCCAAGTATTTATCAAAATGGAAATCTGTTTCGCTTCCATCATGGCAACTCTTAAGTCTTTAATGATCATATAAATTAGATAATAATATCAGCTCCGTTTAAGAAAGGGAGGCTAAAAATTTGGCTGAATCATTTTATGAAGATTGGATTTAAACTATTTGTTCAGAAGAAAGTTATTGTATTATGTGTTATTTCGGAATCACGAAAACTCACAAGTAACGACTGATACTTAAATAGAAGCGAGAAATGAATGAAGGGTAAATCAAAGGATTGCTTATGGTGTGAGGTAAAAGCAAAACGGTTGATTTGGTGCCTGGCGATCGGTGGTATGCATCCTCAATGATGGTTAGCCGTTTTTAGGCTACCCCTGGGGTCTGGAAAGTCTTCAGCCCAAAGGGTGCTTAAAATATGAAATAGGAGTGCATGAAACAAGGAACTTGGTACGCAGTCTCACGTAAGGGTGTTAAGTTACTTAACCAAGGATGAAATTCGCTTTGAAAAAATCATTTGGCTCGGATTTCGAAAAATTCGAACTCGGATCTCACGATTACTGGACAGACAACCTACAGTTACACCAACAAGCCAACTTATTCCTTTGTGAGTACGTCAAAGTAGGGATAGCGTCAATGTAGGCTTTGTATCTCCGACAGCGGCTTTGTAAGCACAACCAACCTACGTCTTCTGTTTGTGCCCCATTGTGAGCTTGAAACATTAGCACCCTATTCGCTTTAAAGTCAGTACCGCCGTATCATAGTGGCATACCTGACTTGTAGTCGGGAGACAGGGGTTTGAATCCAGGCTAAGCTAAAGGATTTTTTACGGCGAATTTCATTATCGGTGCTATACTACGCAAAAGAAGTCTAGGGATCTACCACTCTCTCGACCTCCAAAATAAAAAGAATGAAAATATTGAAGTTTTTTAAATTAAATATTGAAAAACATAGTGCGCGCCTCTATTTTGAGTTGGTTGTAACGTGATGTCAACTTAAAACGTGGCTAATTTTGGTAGAATACTGGAAAGATATTATAAGAAATTTGTTCCGTAAATATAAAGGTCTTCAAGGTGTACATCTGGGCGACCTTTGGGCATCATCAGACACTGGTGAGCCGTCAATTCTCTCGCTCAGAGTGAGTTCCATTCATTCCTTTTTGTAGTTTTCTTGTAACTTCATACATTTCTATCGAGGAAAGGGGAAGTTGTACGGTGGCAGTCTCTTAAGAAATGGTTAATTAGCAGGCGGGCGGGCGGGAGGCCTCGAAGGCTGCAACTACGATAGATGAGTGACGGGAAGCGGGACAGTGGTATGAGCGCAACGTATTTCTCTCTTGTATTCCTTTCCGGGCGCACTTAATGGCGCGATAAGACCTTGGGGACGGGCAGGAAGGAGGCTAGAGTCCGTTAGCAGCCGAGAGAGAGTAATGACGAAATCGAACGAGGGCCTCCAGGACGTACTCCGCTTGTGGGACCGGGGGAAAAATTGCGCAACGCCCCCCGTGCCTGGCTCCGATGGTCTCGGGGCATTCGTACGTAGGTAGCTGCTCCCCGGGTGCAGATTGCGCTGACTTAGCGGTTCATTTGCGCCCTCGGTGAAGTTCTGGGATTTTTTTATCGCCTCGTCTATTCTCCGTTTTCTCAGACTGGCTGAAGGAACTGCTAGTTTCCTATCCGAAGCTTACAGGAACCTAATGCTGTTCTGATTATTACGTTATGTGAACCTAGTGAGCGTAATAAAAAAGCAGCATCGATAAAATTCATTGCAGAGAATAAATTGAAACTGATATTTAGCTCCAAATATACGTACATATGATTGAAAGACTTACAATTTGTCATTTGTTATGCCTCATAGCTAAAAGGAGATAACCTTGTCTGCGTGATGCTGTAAATGTAGCCTTATGGAAGAACAAATGCAGTATTCTAACTTCATTTACACCATGAATTTACTATTAAACAAGAAATTGATAACATTACTACTTTTTTAAGTTAACAGTGAATCAATCTTGTGCCTTAATTCAAAATACGGTAGTTTGAGGGAAAATCCGTGACATTCGGCTCTTCGGCTCCTGGAAACAATTGAATCATAGACTGCGTCCAAGTCACGTGGCGGCTTCAGAAATACATTCGATAGTTTTTTCCTTCGCCATGAAGATGTTGAATATCGTTCATATGTCATATTTGTGAAAATGGGAAAGTATTAATTGATATTCAGTCATTCCTGGGAGTTACGCTTAGTCTTACGGTAGAAACTAAACTCCTTGGTGATTTTAATTTCGTGTGGGAACGAAACTAAACCCAGGCCTCATATTTTGGTTTCACTCCGGGTCGGAAAAGAAAACATTTTCGTTTCGTTACACTTGGCATCTCTGGTCATGAGTATCTACTTTGTAGTGTCGCGAGAGGTTTAATTACGCGTGGAAGACGAAGCTAATTGATGATATGGAGGAGAATTGAGGGGTTAAAGTGGTTAGGAAGGAGGGTGAGATTTGGGGGTGGGTGAGAAATGGGAAGGGTGAGATTTGGGGGTGGGTTCTTTCCTTAGAGTGACTTTCGGTGACCACGCAATTCGAATCAAATGTAAGTGGTGCAAAATTACATTACTATGTGTCGATTGGAATAGTAGACTAAGCGAAATACCTTGTTGAGTGTCAAGAAACGATGTTGGAATTCATATGCATTTACATATTTTCAATAGAAAATCCGAGTAAAGACCGTACTTATTGTCTTCGGGTTTTTGCCGCGTTATTTATTTTTGAAGCGGGTTGGACTGCCTTTCAGCTGGCGTTGTCAGGTCGTAAGTGAAATGCCGATCACATCCTAATCCGTTTGATAAATTATAGGAAATGATCTGCATTTCATTGACGACCTGGCGAGGCCATCTGGAGGGCTTGCATGCAACTGTTGTCCACAAAAAATGAATAAATGCGGCGAAAAACCGAAGAGAACATTGTCATTCAATAACCGCGGAAGTTTCCGTATCGATTATATCCGAGTATTTGTTATGTATCTATTACGAAATTTGTTCATCTTGCTCATACAATCCGAACCTTTTCATTTCATCATACATAGGTAGATTGACAGTTATACAGTTCACCTTTGATGGAAATCATGTAAATAGGGTAGGATGCAAAGGATACCAGTTGAACAAATAATATTTTTGAGGCTAATAAATCTGTTCAGCAACCCTTAATAACTTTATTCTCAATATCTAATGCGAATAATCTCCGCGAGGTTGCTATCATCAGCCACATTATCAAACTTAAAATTCAAGGAAAGTTAGAATATCGTGTAAATATGAATAGCTGCACGCTGAAGACAACAGGGAGCGCGTTTTCTTATCGGTGGGTAAAGGAAAATGAAAATAAATGCCGTTTTATTCGTTTTGTCGATGGATCCACCTCAGAGTTGGGCTTCTCCTCTCTTTCCTCCCACCTCTCCGCTCGTTAGGAGTCAAGGTCGAGGTCTCCTCGAAGGAGGACCAGTCACACACCCTCCCCTCCACCGTCCACGACTGAAATAGCCTCTCCCTCCAAATGCACGCCCTCCCTGCCTCTCATCACAACACTACTCTTCCCGCCTTCTCTCCTTATGGCATCGTCCGCCGCACTCACTCTCTCGGCCCAAGGACGCTCAAGTGAGGAGGAATACGGTGTGTGTGTTCTCTCTTTACCCTCTTCATTTGCCTCTCTCTTCGTCTCCACTGCCGCCTTGGCTTTACGCATTCCAAGCGACATTGGAGGAGGGGGCGGATAAGGAGTGGGAAGGTTAAATATTCTCTCGGGAATCGTAGTCACACGAGAGGACGGTCGCTCAGATGCGTAAGAGATAAAAAAGAGGAAGGCGACTGATGGTGTTGCGTGCGATAATTCGGGAACTTTATCGCGAACAGTAATCTTGTATTTATACTGGACCAGTTATGATGATGATCAGCTGAAAAATTAGGTTAATAATGGATTGGGATAGATTGGGCCCACACTCTGAAGAGCGAGGAGCACGCGCGGAGAAAAGTCAATGGAATTGATACAAAAATACGCGGAAAATACCCGTAAACGAAGTTTAATTATAATCAATGGCTTGGACGTTAAGTATTAAGCCGCGAACATAGCTTTTTGGATTTTTTTGTTTCATTACCTACTTACACATAAGTAGTATGTATTAACCTTATATTGAGAGCACTGACTTCTACCGTGCATTGGCACGCAGTGACATTGACTGCTAATTCGTGTGTAATAAGTGTTCAGCATATGTATCCCATTATCGTGGTGATGTTTAAGCCCAATATGACTCTTCCAACGGTAGGAATCCGTATAGAAGTTACTAAAGTACATCTACATTGTACCGTCCCGATTGTCGTCTCAGTCGAGGAGTGTTTGAAAGCAGCCGTTAGCCTAAAAGATAATCTGATTAAAAAAATAGAGGCGAGCGTTGGTTGTGATTTGATTGTAGTGTGATGTTGATAATAATTATAACTGCATCGCCCGCAGTAAATGATGATTATCCTACCAGCCCTACCGGAAGTGCATCAATTCAATCTTCTCATTTCTGTTGGACCTGAAAATAATTTACGACCCCAAAGCGATTTTTAATTCGTAATCGACCGTCCATGTGCGCACTTTCAGTGCAGTGAATTGACGAGAGAGAAATAAAGGCGTTGTCACTCATTGACCTTGGTGATACCCTAGCGGGTGAAAACATGGTGCCGATTGCGAACTATTGCAGAGCCACGAAGTTGTCGTCAGAGCGTTGAGGAACCGGACGCTGAGATACCTATAAGTGTGTGCGGAAAGTTTCCCGAGAAACTTTTCCCCGTCCTGTGGTTTCCGGAAGAGGGTTGGAAAGGGTGGCGAGAAGTTAGCGGCGACGGAAGTGGCATGCGTATGTATGCACGAGTATTTCAGTGTGCCGCGGCGTCAGTGAAGGCGTGAGCAGGTTTCGAAAGGCAGGAGGACGAGTGGAGCCGATGGCTCATTGCATAAATCTCCTTTGAATTTGTCGTGGATCATATTGAATCCTTGAAATTCATTATTTGGTTAGATCTGCACAAATTATAGAAAGAGTTTCTCAGAGAGTAATACGTATAAGCAATTCAGCTTGCATTTATTACTCTCATAGCAATTATGTGGAGGAAATTCTAGACGGAGATTATTTACTACATGCCAATATAAGCAAAGTACTTTTCAATATTCAGTGTCCATAATTTTCCTAAAATCACTAAAAAAAATCAAATGGAAAGTTAAATTAAAAGAAAGTGGCTGCCTCGTCAGGATAGGAAGTTTGGTGAATACAATATTTTTATAAAATATTTATGAGTATTTTATATGTACAGTGCTATAGATTAATCATTCAGTTATAAAGTTTACATTCTATTATATCCCTTTTAATTCTCTGAAAGTTAAAATTTCCAAAAATCAGCTTATTAAATCTCGAGAAAGAAATATTCATCAGGAATTTCCTCCATTTCACAAGTGCTTTTAGAAGAATATCTCTGAAATGATTCTTATTACTACTGAACGACACATGTATTTCAATTCAGCTTGTATTTATTACTCTTAGCAATTATATTAAAAAATTCAAGACCTAGGCAATTTACTACATGTCATTATTAGAAAAGCTTTTAAAAAATTTAGTGTTTCCATATATTTAATAAAATAAATTATAAAAAAAAATTAATGAAAGAAAAATGTTTTATTCCACATTAAATTTTATAAGCATGTTTTAACAATAATTTGAAAATTCTAAACTAGCTAGGCCCAATATGCCCTTGGAAGTTGGAAGGATTAATTTTTACGGTCAATTCAGGTATTCGATCAGTAAGTTACTCAAGATCTTTCTTCAAGTTACTCAACTCTAATAATTGTAATCGGCACCCATGTGAGCAACCTTTTGGAGTTTTTCTATTGAAAAAAAATTGGGAAAGAAATGTTTCCATACTTTACGCATGGGAAGAGACTGAATTGGCCTGTGATTGCTGCGAATTATAGTTTTTTCTTTTGCTAGTTTTACTTCTTTCATCAGCACAACATTGGCGTCAGCTATGGAGCAATGAATTTAAATATTAAGAGATGTCTCAGTCGATAAGATAACTATTTCGTGCTTATTTTAAGCTACGATAATAAAAAAATCTGCTCTCCGCCGCGGTTTCTTTTTATGCGATTTGTGCGAACACAACGAAAATCGTTCGACGAAAAATCAAGCCTCTTCCTAGAAACGCGAGCGTGAACCGATATTACGCGAGACGTGGGAGGGAAACAATATTCACGGGCGGAACTTCGTGGTCGTGGGAAGTTCATTGGGAAGAGGAACGTGTGGTCGTAAATGGCGAAAAAGTGGAAAGTGTATTTTGTGCCTTTTTACGAGTTTTTTTTTCTTTTTTACCGATATACGTCCCTTAAAAAAGGAGTCAAGTAGTCGGATTTTTCCCGTGGATCGTAAATATCACTTTCCTACTCAAGACTTTTTGTATCCTTTTTTTCGAGCGTGGATGAGACAGGAAGGGGGAAGGTTGCTCTCTATTTTTTGGGGCGATTTTTTTTTCAGGTGTGTTCGTGCGTGCGTGAGCGCGAACGAGCGTGCTTCCCGAGTGCGTGGAAGCGAGGCCAATGGGACTCTTGTGCTTTGTAATTTCGGGCGTTATGGCGCTGCGGACGGGGATTGGGGGGGGGGGGGGGGAGGCAGGGGGTTTAGGAGGGGGACCAACTTTAGTGGCGATGCAATGGACAGCGTTTCGTACTCTGTCCGAATGACGACTCCGTCGGGATGGGGAGGCAAGTAAAGTTGGCCGTGGGAAAGAGAATGAACTATTGAAATAAGAATACTTCATCTCAGCATATACTTTATGTGCCTACCTTAAATGAGAAACTTTCCCCGGCCTATAGTTTGCACGAGGATATGTCGGATTTTCCAAAATGGATGGTAATTTCGTTGAATAACAACCTGTCGAAGGGCTATCATATTCGGGTTTAAGTAAAATATATTAGCTGCCAGGAACTAGCAATCAAGTTTCTTTTTCCAGTTCCGTAAAAAAGTTCACTATTATGACTGTGTAATCCCTTTCTTATTATTCTTAAAATATTCTATCTATTGAAATAGCTTTGCATTTACTAAGTCTCCCCTCCTATCATAAACTTCCTTCTTCAAATCAGATGGGAAGGGAGTTAGCCTCATTGTATCAATAAATCCTATTCTCTTCCTACCTCTCCCTCATTTACACAACATTCACTCCTCAAGCACACTTCAACATCCCCTCTCCCCCTCCACCATGTCCAGCACTTCGTCGTTCCTCTTCCTCTCCGTCCACTTCATCTTCTCCATTCTTTTCTATACCCACATCTCGAATTCTTCTTGTTCCTTCTCGTCCTCATTATTAGGTACGTAAGTGAACGCACCCTTTAGCGCTACGTACCAGATAAGACCCATCTCTAGGCTTCTCTTTAAGTTCTTAAGTTGCGATACCCTCATCAGCTTTTTTCTGTTTACGAACGCCTCTTTTGCTAAAGAAATTACCCTGCTGTTGTTCTTACTTATGTATGCGTTTTCATTTATTGTGCTGCCCAAATAGTTAAACGGAATAGTGGAACTAAAGTTACTTCCCTGAGGATAAAACGAGAAATCTTTCTATCAAACATGTAATAATTAAAAAGGGGAAATTTTAATTTTACCGAGAAAAATGAAATTTTATACGATAAGTAGGTTGGATATGCTGGATCGCTTGCACTGAGGAAAACATTGACGTGGAAATCGCAGCTCTATGAAGGACAATGCCTGTATAATGAGACACATGACCGTTTTCGAGTTAGTTATCTTTCTGCAGCCGTGAGAAACGCTGTGGGGGATTCATGGAGAGAATAGAGGAAAAAGAATTAATCATGTTGGATGTGTAGCATATCTATTTCCTTCCCTTTAACCTCCCCTCCATCAGCCAGCCATTAAATTGTCCTTGCTACAGCCTGCTTTTTTTCTCTCGACCCGTCGCCTGGAGTAATTCGAAGAATCTTTTACAAAACTCCTCTCCTATAACCCCCTTCCTTAGCACTCCCCTCTTCTAGGTGTCTACGCACACAAGGGCACGTACTAATCAATATTTTTTTCGGTCCATGTCTTCTGTACGCGGTCCAGACATCGCCTGCCTCCCCCTCTTCCACAATGGCAGCCATGACTCTCTTCCTCTCAACTTCCTGCGTGATTGTCTTTCTCTCTCATTGGCCTCTCTCTCTGTTACTTCTTATCCCAATTAATACTTGTTCTCGACTGCATCCAAAAATCTATTTTTTCAGCCTCCCTATCCACGCCATTGTACAACGTGCATCTTATTTCCGTTACCGATCTCCAGATTTCTCTGTTGTTTTTTTTACTAAAATGCTTGCGTTTATGATATTTTGTTAGAATTTTTCGGCCTTAAGTAATTGTCCTTTGACTCTGATTTTAACTGTTTGCAGTTGTGTTTTTATCCAGATGCTCATGTAATTCTTGCCAAATACCTCTCATTATGGCACTGCATATTTATGCCTATGGCAATTGGAGTTAAGCATCCCCCTACGCAATCCTCATGTTCTTCACCAGAATTCTTCTTTTATAGCTTTGATTTCATCCTCAGATTCGCTGAATAAACACCCATTATACAACTTGGCGGTTTTATTATTTTACCTGAAGAGTTTTTAGATAGTCTTTGATTTCGATCTTGACAAAACCATAAACACTTTAACCGCGTGCGCTGTGTCGGAATCGCTTCCTTCCCTTTTGCATACAGAGGATTTTCAATTTCGGTATTTACCTGTGATTTGAATCCAGAGCTCCCGAGTCACCTGATAGTACGAAAATATCCCAAAGACAATCCCATTGGCCCTGCCCTCAATTCAATACCCTCGAATTTACACTGAATGCATCAGCTTATTCTTGTATGCAATTGGTAGGCAGGGAAAATGCAATGTAACAATGTTAACGAGTCTTAAATAATGAACAGAATATAGGCGAGGAAAAAAACGAAAAGAATTATTTTGATTGAAAAGGCCGAAGAATACTTCGGAAGAAGGTTGAAAACCTCAAAAAGGCTCAATGTGGGATGAGGTTATGTTTCAGCATTAATTCGCTTGAATTAAAGACTTGGTTGAGAGGGATGTCCTTTCCTTTAATCAACGGCTTTATTGGTCCAATTGGTTTGAGTGAACTTTTTATAAAATGCGAAATTTATATTTCCATAAGGCAAAATAATAAATAAAAATAACCTTTACGTTATGACTAATTAAAATTTATTTTATAATTGTAAGCATTTATAAGAAATTTGACCTGTTACTTTGGGATGAATTTAGGTGACGATTTATTTGGACCTCTTTGTTCCCCTCATTCAAACGCTTTCGCGAAGAATAATGTGCGACTGCTGAATACTGCCGAACATTTCGCACCCAAGCATATTCGTTGTTGTTCACGTATAGCGAAGTCCGTTGCTGCGTTGGGACTTGCTTTTACTTCATCACCTCTGGTGTTAGGAGGCATTATAATGGGAGAGTCTCGTCTGACGCTTGTGAAACGTGCCTTCCACGTGAGCTTTATCCTTTCAACATTTCATTTCTCTCGTTTTGCGCTTCTCGGCCACGCAGCGCACGCGAATGGAACGCACGCTACATCGACCAACATTCCGTCCAATTATTTTTGCGTGTCCCTTCTCCCCTGATACGTTTTGTCATTAACTGCTGAGGCAAAATTGAAATTAATTTCCAACACTTTAACATTGTGCATCAATTTATTTAAAAAAAATTATTTCTGATTATTTTTAATCAGCTAAAAAGCATTGGTGTGTAAAAATAGACTTAGTTATCATGATTAATTGAAACTTATGGGTATAACTACTATCAAGTATCAACCAATAGGCATAAAAAATTAGCTTGTTTTAGATAATATTATTTGCATTATGGTGAATAATTAGAAGGCATTGAATCTTGTTACGGTGGACTCAGCGTAATTATGCCATGTAATTTGATTTAAAATTGTTTTCATTTCACCAAGAGATTTCATGGAAAATTTGTTTTCCAGACAACTGTGTTATAAGTATCCATATAAATGACCGAGGATTTGTGACCACATGATCGGAGCTCACGTTAGTCCTAATGCCACTGTAGGTTTACATGTTACAAGTTTGAAGAGTTTAATTGGGGTAAAAGCTTATTATTGTTTTGTGCATTCTTGATCTTCCTCTACTCTTTTCCTTAATGTTCTCCTATAATTTGAAATTAATCATATCTAAGGTATAGGTCGTTGTTGCATGGAAGTATGTACCTTTCTTTAAAAAATATGGGTCATACATTTTGTTCATGAATTTTCGTTGTACTTTTACATTGCTAGAAGATGGGGTTCAAATCAGCTGAGTACCTACGTTAGTACTGTGGTATTTATCCTTTGAACTCTCAAAAAAAAAAATCGAGTTAGCGTAACTAGAGTAAATAAAAGGTCAGCGTTCTTGTAACTATTTTATAACTTCTTTCCAAGCGTTTTCTATTTATCATTACATTGGATGAAAAAAGCATTGAAGCTCCAGTTTATTCAAACATTTTTTGTAACAAATTTTGTCTTTTGGTTTTTATAATATTTTCACCTTTACATATTTTTTATTTTTTATATCGCCTATCATTCAGATTGTGAGAAATTTTAATCTTTTAATTCGTCAAAACTTTGATTGGAGTCTCTGGGGGTTTTATGCAACTCACTCCAACCCTCGCTTCGCTCCAGTTCCACATTTCCACCCCCTAATCCCTTGCCGGTTCTCCATTCAATCGCACTTTGCACCTTCATTTTTTCCGACGCTCATCGGGTTCCTTAATTTCTCTGACCCGTGCGCAAATTCGAGAGAAATTCATTCTATGTGGAATATTTTTTCCTGAATTTTAAGCGTGTGCTTGAAAATCGATAAAAAACCGATGAAATTAATTCTGAGACCATTCATGTCCAGTCATATGGATGATATTACATGCTGATATGGAATTTGTTCGATTATTTTTACTTTTAAGTCGTTTTTTTTAATTCCTGGTGGCATTTCAACGGGACCACCCTCGCTAGTTTTGAATCTGACCTATTCAGTTTTTTTGTGAGGTAAAGTGTTGCGCAGGGAAGTCGAGTTTAAGGGGAAGATAAGATTGTTGGAGAAGCTGCTCACCTCTGAAGACTCGCGTCCGTTTTCGTGTCCGTTGGTGGCCATTCTCTTTTTCCGCATGCCATATGAGGAGTACAATCCGCGTCGAGTGGCCGTGTTCTCAAGTGTCACGGGTTCACTCGCGTCTCCTCCACGAATCCTTAAAGACGAAAGAGAAATGGGATATCGAATGCTGATATGGGACGCGGGATAACGCGCGTCTTATGTTTTGCGGCTGAGAGCGTCATCTCCCACGCCCCTCCACCTCCTCCCTCCTCTTTCCCCCTCCCACGTGTATCTCCACTCTTCCTCGCTTATAACGGGGATGGGCGCATAAAAGAATGATGACGCAATGCGAAGACGCTTTTATTCTCTCTCGTTTTATTTCCATTCTTCGGTGGCCCTCTGGGGACCGGTCCCACTCTCTCACCGTCGCATACTTCGCCGCCTCCGCTATCCACACTCCCCTCCAACTGACTTCCCTCCTTTTGACACGCGCCCCCGGTACGATTCCCGCCATCCAGTTTCAAGGCTTCAAAAATTAGTGGATGGGAAATATCCACTGAAGCAATCATGTCTTGCACTTGAGTGCATTTTCCATTCTCATTTTGCTCTCATTCTCAGTAGGTTTCCTCAGAGTTTTTCCTTCCCCCCTTAGTTTTTCGACGTCAATGAAGCGTGCTTTCGATTCTTCCACAAAAAGCGTTGCTCATTTCTATAGACCAGCAGAGAAAAGCGTAAGTCTTTGTGGGGTTTAGAGAATTTAGTAGACTGTATGCAAGACGTTATAATCTCACATAAAATAGAGGGTGTTATCGAAATACAACAACAGAGAAACTCTGAACAATTTACGGCAGATAGTCGTCGGGGGCAGGTAGCAGGCGGACACGGCAAGGGCGAAGGCAGAGTTGCTGCTTTCACGTGGCTGCAATATGAGCGGTGTGGTCAGATGGAAGCGAAGTCAACGTTAGGTGTCCCCTTGGAGATGAGAGTATCGATAAGACAATAGAGCAGGTGAGAGCACAAGCGCCTCAATCTTGGGGCTTATGGCAGCCTGAATTATGAAGAAGTATAAAATTGCGAATCCACATGTGTATTCATTGAAATGACCTGCGTACTGCCCTGAGCGAATTAATTATCGGGGATAAAAATCAGTATAAAAAGACAATCATTTTATTTAAGCACACTACCTGGGGTATTCAGATAAATTTTGTGACTCTTTGGCTATGATACTTAATTTTACCGATGATCAAAACTCAAGAGTGACATGAAATTGGAGAAATATTTATATTCTTGTGCGGAGTGAATTTATTCCTGTGCTTTTGAGTGACCACAGTAGCTAGCATCTGTAAATGTTGAAAATATCTTATCCCGGCAAAGCTATGCAGTTTTTATCTGCCATACGCTCATACTATGGTAAAATAGTCCAGTCAGTATGTACTTTTTACGCAAAAGTTTTGGGTTCATGTTGACTCTACTCTGTCTTACCTGTAGATATCATAGGCTGCTGAATCCAAATTTGAGATTTCATGACGCAACAATACATGAAATGGGTAAAAGGCTTAAAATTGTAATTTTTCGATCTTTTTTCATTTATAAATCGGAATCTACCAACTTTAAATGAATAATTGTTTGGCTAGTCATGGAAATGCATAATATTTGCTACAGAATATATCACCAAGATTTTTTTCTCCGACGATCCATGTAAACTCCATCCACTGAACAGTGTTTTTTTGCTCATAAATGCAAGTAAATACTTTTTTCGTAATTAATTTAATAAGTAGATGGTTGTATTGTTAGTTTAGAGTACCTGTGTTGTTTTCGGCGATGGATTCGAATAAAACCTTCACTTTTCACCGTGTCAAATACTTTGCGAGTAACAAATTTTAAAATTGGAAAAAAAGTATGGAAGTAGATAAAATATGCAAATCCTGAAGGTGCTGAAAACATTTTTTCTCTCGCTAATATATATTCGGGTGTTACCTTGTGCGTGCTGTTTTATCTCCAAATGTTTGAAATGTTTGAAGGAAGTGACGTGTTAGCTTCTGACCTTGATTGCGAATTAATTGTCAAAAATTATAAGGACCAATTATTTTATCAACACATTATTTAGTGAATATTGTAATATCGTCAAGAAACCAAGAAAAAGTAACAATTTTTTGCCTCTTTGCCATATTTTTTATATTTGCGTCACGAAATTTTGCTAATAACCTAAAATTCGGATTCGGCAGCCCAAAATACTTAGAGATACAAGTCGGAAAATCAAAACTGACTTGCGAAGTCCTTTTGACGATCCGTTGACTTGCCTTACCCTTCGCTCCATTCTCTGCAATCCAAAGATTGCGTGACGTCGAGAGCGGCTCAATCGCCTTGCGTTGCGCGACCGTTTTTATTCCTTCCGTCCTCTCTTTCTCGGACTCCAATAAATGCCTCTCCGCGACGGCGGCATGCCAATTTGGGTGGGAAATCATACGCTCTCGCGCCAATAAAAACTATTTTTATTGTCACTCATCCAGATGACGTCGCGTCGTAACTTGTGCATGGAATTGTTTTCATTACATTCCTGGCCTGCGCTATTTTTCATATAGCTCCCCCTGCGGCCATGCTTTTATCAGCTATTTGCAATTTGTTTTAGGAAAAAAACGTCTGTTTCAGGAAATTGGACTTCCTGAAGTTTTATGAATTGCGCGGTGCCAATGTAATGATGGCGTGCGCATGATTTTATAATCCTATTTTAAGCCTGCTTGATTATATTGCGGGACTATCGTGATAAACCAGCTTGTAGTTAAATTTTTATACTCATATATGAGCAGACTATTTGCTATTTTTCAATTTGCAATTAGTGAGCTAAATTACGAGAGGGTGTTTTATTGCCACTGATTCCGAGTAAAGTTTTGATTGAAATTACTAATTAGGCCATTCGAAATGTTTCTACAAATTTTATTGTCAATCGAGTTACAATATATTTTTCACTGGATTAAATTAATTTAAAAAATAATTTTTAGCGAGCAAGTGGGGAGCAAATATTGGATGGAAATAAAATCAATCGCGTGCCTTTAATAGGAGGGATATGATTGACGAATGACTGTCCGTTCGTATTATACCTTGCGAAATGATTTTGATTGGGTGTTGGCTCTTATAGAAAATAATTGGCCAGCATTTGACATCTTGGCATCCTGCAATGGATGGACCAAGCTGCTCTAGAAATATATAACGCTGAAAATATATCGAATCATTTTAAAATCGATAATTTTTATTGCTAGCTAAAAACAGTGAGTAGGTATTTGTTATAATCTTTGATTTTTTTAAATTACGCAAAATACACATTCGTATAATGTTAAGTGGAGGATTGGAACAGTTTTGGTCGTCTTTTTGTGCATTTCTCATGCCAAATATTTGTCTTCCTTGCTAGTTAGTGATATCAAATACCCATGGCTAGTTCCGATATCAGGGTATCATCTATATAAACAAGCTTTCGCGTAGAATTGCTGTGTCAGTGTAGTTGTATGCGGAACATTAAATTGTGCCGGGCTGATGGAACGGGATTTTTTGCGCTATTATTAGAAGTTTTTTTGCCACAGTTACGCAATATTGCCTCCTTCTTCGACGTCCTCAAGTGAAGCCGGTTGAAACCAGTCCGGGAACATTTTTGGCATTCATTTGTGGAATGAAGAATCCCGTAGGGAAAGCTCTTTCCGAATATTCGCGCGCTTTCCCCAACCCGTTGTAGAGAATTTGTGATTTGACCTTCCCATCAGTTTTTCGCTCTCCTCTCGCTCTTTATGCGCCAATATTTTACCATTTTTTTTCTTCTCCGTGAAGACTTCCAAGAGGAGAGACATTTCATGCTGGCGAGCTCCGATTAGGCATATCCACTGCAAAATAATCGTGTTCCCTCAACGGAGGCGGTGGCAGCGGACGTTTCCACGGAGAGGGAAGCGTACGAAAAAAAAACACGCCGGATGTTTACTTTTATAAACTTACAGGCAACACACGCACATCAGACACCACGTCAGACAAGTGCCGATACTCCACTCACAGCTTCGGTGTCTTTTTACGATGAAGAAGCAGTAATAACGCGGAAGGTATATCTTCTTCTTCTTGTCACCTATTAAAGCCATAATTAATTTCGGTTTCTTGTGATATTCTTTCCAATGTAATCAGATGGTGACAGTATTCTGTTTAAAAAATTTTGATGCTGGTGGTTAATATTTTTCTTCATCATAAAAAATAAAAGGGGCCACATTTCAAGTGTAGATGACCATCATCCTGAATGGATTACTACAATTGCATGGAATATTGTTGCTCTGATCATTCCAAATAAATGCAAAAATGATGAATTTCAAATGCGAGTTTATAATCAGTAAGTATATCTCAAATCGTGAGTCACTGTCATGCAGGATTATCTCAGGATTATTCTATCTATTAGCAGGATGATCAGAACCAATAGGATCATATATATATAATCAATAAAATTGTGGATTGGATATTGCCATGGCAATATTCTGATTTTATTCATGTTGGCTATGTAACACTTCCATCTGTTGTTGCATAAATTTCGTTTACTCGAGTGAATAAGTTACCATTGGCGGAATATCATACAACTTATCGCTACGTTTTGGAAATTTTCTCATTCTTTTCCCTTCCTTCGTTGTCACCAGCTCATGATTTTCTGTGCCGTCTAACTTATATGTGGAAAGGTAAGCAGGACTCCCCGCACAAAATGATTCCCTTTTCATAGCTGTGCTCTTAAAAGTCATGAATTCAAATGTTTCTTGGGCTAAATTTCTTTAATTCCAGCTACTCGTAACTTTACATGCTGTAGTATTAGACGAGAGAGGACTTAGGTTTTGAAGGAAAAAAAAAACATTATTATTTTGCACGAGAACGGGAAGGGACAGAATTTTTCAGCGTGCAAATTTGGTGCAGAATAAATTCCCGGCTCACTGTCGGATAAATAATGTTAGAGCTTGGTTGAGAAGAGCGGTCAGGATGTGGTTGCATGTGTGCGCAATGCGTGCCTCAGCTATTCCGAATAATTCTTCCGCTCCTCCTCCTTTTGCCCCTCATATCCCCCCAATTGATATTCCGGCCCCGTCGGTCGCCATACTCGGCTATTTTCGGCTAAGGCCTTCCCCTCCCATCTAGAATATCCCTCCTATCGCGTGCCCCGCCTCTCCCCCCTTCCACCCTCCTCCCCCTTCCTTCGAGTGCTCCTTTCCTCACTACACTCTCCCTTTCTTTCTCTTCTGCAGCGCCACCACTCGGATGATGGCGGGCATATTTGTGCGCGGTTCGTGATCTCGGGATGAAATTACACATCTGACGTGGTCGAGATTGCAGGTTGCGCTGCGGACGACTCGAGGCCCTTTTGCCGTTTGCGCTCCCGAATAAGAGCGGATTAAAGCGTCCTCGCCGTGTTTGCGACCGCATCTTTCAATGGATATCCTCCGCCCACCTACTCAACAAGTGGGTCACGTTAACGCACGATTTCATGCACCGCAAAGCTTACGCAAGGGCAACCGAGTGAGAGAAGATGTTCTGCGTGCTTCACAAAATCATGTCTGCATTGCGAACGGTGTCTTCAGCTTTGAGGAAGGGGTGGTAAATTAGTGCAGCGTAAATGGAAGGAGTGGAAATGCAGAGGAGAACGTATTTGTTCCTCTTTTAGCTTGATGTTTTGAACTTAATCGGTGCCCGAGCGTGATTTACAATCAACTTTTTGGGAAACTTCTGTTTTTGAAGTACGACAAGATGTGGGCGTTTTTCCTCTGACCGTCAGCGAATGCATTGGCAAGATCTCGTCTCTACTATGCCAAAATGCGAATTTTATATCCATGTACTTTGCTCAGTGAAAACCACCCGGAATTTCGCTCAACAGGCGATTACTTGAAATTACTTGAGTAAAATTAAGAATACCTGACTGACCAATAGGAGATCCGGCTTCGTATCCTAGGCAAAGTAATCTCTTTCATGACCATTTTCATCTCTGGGGTAGGCATGAGTTTTGCAACGCAGTCAAGTGCACAGGGAAATGTGTGCACAAAGTTTGTTCTAGCAATGCTTTGTGAAAATTTTACCAAACACGAATGACATTATTGAAGATGTGTACTACGTTTAGAGCTTGCTTCTTTATGACGGTGAGGCATGGAAGATGACAGCAGCGGAGAAGTTAAGGTTGAAAGTTTAGGAAAGATGGTGTTACTGAAGAATGATGAAAATCAAATAGATGGATCCAGTTAGTTATGCGGAAGCCTAAGAAGAGCAGCAGAGAAGTCATTTTAAAAGTTTTGGCAGAAGACGGGACATTATAATCGGCCACACCATGAGACGCCATGGAATAATGAAAAATATCGGTGGAGGGCAAGTTGAAGGGAAGGAAGGCATTGGTAGGTTAGCCGTCAGGAGTTGTCTTAGGATTGATGACTTTGATGATGATGATGATGATGGCTTTGTTGCCATACGTGACCGAGTGATATTGTCACTGTAAAATATTTTCTTTTTTTCTTGAGTCTCTTTCTATTCTCTCCATTTCTCTCTCTGGTCACTATCCCGGGGCTTGCATTACTCACCCTTGGAGCAGAGGGAAATATATCGTATGGCCTCCGTCCGCTAATGCAGACGTTGCTGCTCCTTGTGCGTGAGGCCTTCTTCCTTTCTCCTTAAGCCTCTTCCTCTCCCTCCTCTCATCCGTCTTCCGACTTCCCTTCACTCCCTCCCACCGTCTTCCTCTTTCCCGGAATCTGTCTTTGAGATCCTCTTGTCACAATCCATAATCTCTTTACTTTTATCTCAACGCTGGGGACTTGCTGACCCTCCTTGCTGCGCAGTCATAAATCTAATTTTCCTTGGCTTATTTTTCTCTTGTAAATATTCAAAAGATACCCTAGTGCTGTCTTGCTTCTTATGACTTCGTACAGCTGTCACTCATCCCGACAGCATAACTAGTACAGTAACATTATTGTCCTACAATTTTTCCGCAGTTAATAATACCCTTAAGTTCAATTATTCCCTAGTCTATTGCTCATGTAGCCTTGAATTCCTATGGTATTCTTAATAACAATGATATCAATGAATTGTGGGACATTATGTCGTACTGATTACCCTAAGACTGCCAAGGCCTATGATGTAGCTGGGCATATTCCAGCTCCATGAGCGCGTGGCCGAGCCAATTTTTGTCGGATAAGAAAATGCTAATAGTAGATAATTCTACTTTGAATAATTACTTAAAAGGATGATATTTGTTTTTTTTTATTATTTTGGTTGGGGACATTAGCCTCAAAATATTCTCTGATCAGTGAGTAATCACTTATCACGTATGCTAATCTCAGCATACAAATCCCAATATTTAAAAATATATTCTCTAAAATGGAAGAAGGTCGTACGGGGAAAATTAAATTTTCATCGTATCTCAAATACTTATTAATTTGTGTACCTTATTTTTGTTCTTGCACTGTTAATATCGCCATTTCATTTTCATGCATGTGCTGCATGCAAAATTTAAGCCGTTAATTTACTAGCAATTTGATAGCCGAAGATTTTTTGTTATCCGATTCGAAATCTTAAAATTCTGTTTGGGTTGTAAAGGAAATTACTATTACGTACGCGTATTTGGTAGTTTTTAAAGAGAAAAAATACAATGTTGCTCTAAATTCATTATTACACCGCTTTTGATATTTTTACCCTTCCATTTAATTAAAGGCACTATTCATTTTAATGAAATTATTGTTTTTCGAAGATAATGCTGTTCAGAGTATGCAATGATAGTTAGTTTATTGTTAACTTAAAATTTAGAGGGCCGTCTGGTATTTGGTAAAGTGGCAGCTTTTGATTGCCCCCACTCCAGAATACTACTGGGACTATTATTTCCTTTGAACTGCAATTTCCTTCACAGAATTTCTCATTTGAAGGAATTATTTTCCCCGTGACTAATGCTGTCACGATCATAGAATGGCGGTCGATAACTCCCAACTGCATATCTCATTTCTGTTTTTCTCTCTCCTTCCGCAGGTGAGTTACGGCGGAGGTGGTTGTCGGCAGATTATCGAAACGTCAGTTGCCGCCTCAACACTGTACGTACCACTCCCGTCATTTCCCTCTTTCATTTGCGCCCCCCCCCCCCCCAACCCACCCCTTCCTCCCTCCACCCCCCTTCCACCCGCCGCCGCCGCCGCCCTGGGCTCGAGATTAATTTGCCGCGGCCTTCCTTCCTTTCTTTCTTTCTTTTTCTCCTCCCTCTCTCTCTCTCTATTTCTTTCTTTCCATGGCTCTCTCTCTATCCCTCTCTCTCTGTCTTTGGTGTGCGCACGCCAACGCACCCTCCGACAAATCCCTTTGCTGATCTCTTCCTTCCCCCCCCTCCCCCTTCCTATTAATCTCTCACCCCACACCCTTTAACCCCCTCCTCCTACCTCCGCACCCCTCCTCCTCTGGGTCTTCGCGTAGGCTGCTGTCGCCCTGGGCAAATTGCAAACATCTCTCACTCACCTCTGAAAAATGTGATATTTTTTGAACGATATATTGATAATGAAATGAATAAATACAACATAATACATCCCCGTTATTTCTTTATAACGAGCGCGAAAGTTTCATTTAATTAACACAGGAACTATCGCAGTATGATGAGAGTATAAGTTGTAATCTGGTTCCGTTATTTACTTGCAATTTTGTGTACAGGATTAGTTGCAGTCGTATATTTTTAATATCTACGATATTAAATGTTTCAGGAGAAAAACAACTTAAGCCCTACAAAACTTCTCTAAATTGAAATTCACATGGAAAATAATAGTGTTGAGGCAAGTTATATTACAGATATTAATATATCCATGCAAGGCATGTTTTACCGCTTTGCGAAAAATCGAAAAGTACGGATTGCTTTTTATTATAATTTGAAATTGATTCCGTCGTATAGACGCCTGATTATGTGAATTGTGTTGTAAAATTTTGCATTTTTACTGAACTAAAAAAATAATTAAAATATGAAAATATGCGTTTGTTAACAAAAAATATAATGCGAAAAAATAATTATAAACTTGAGCAACTTTGGCAATCGAGGTGTAAAAAAAATGTTATCTTTACATTATTATTGTTGCAATGTAATGAACCTTTTTAAATTCATTTTTACCAATTGACTTTCACCAATCATGAAAATATCATGCAATAAAAATGAGCGGAGGAAGTTTATTAAAAGTTCGACACCCTTGCTGAGGTGCCCCAACACCCCTTCCTACGCTGTCCCCTCCTCCCCTCCTCATCATTTCCAGCTTGCGAAAGGGCGCTGGAGGCTCTCACGAATTTTCTCCAGCCAGCTGCACCTCACGCTTCGTGAGCTGCTGAAAGCAACTTGCGGTCAAGATAAGGTCGGGCGCATTGATCTCGTTCGGATTCCATTCGAAGACTCCGCATTCTGCCCAAATTGCAGCCGTGCTCTGGGTACTTTTCATGTCGATACCATTCTAGGAAACTTAACTCATCTATTCTCACAGCTGATATAATTTCTTGAACGCTGGTCATGTTTTTAAAATGGTGGTAGGAGAGTTGCAGGCTATAATGTATGCGTCAGTCAGGCGTTGGGATGATTGCGGTAATTGCGGAATTAATCACGGGAAAAACAAAGTTATGCGGGTTTATTAAGTATCGCAAACTACGAATGTGAGGCTCTAGATGTAAATGGGCAGAAACTCGAGCTGAAGAAGCAATTAAACTACTTGGGCAGTATTTAGAGAAAAATGGATTTATCATAAAGGATTTCGGGAAAAAATTAGTGCGTCAACAAATGCGGCGTTCATTAACAGGAAATAGCTCAAGAGTGGATCGTTATGTAACGGTTTAAAAAAAGGCTAGTGAAGAGTTTGATCTTGAGTGTAGTGCTTTACGGTGCGGAAACGTGGGCACTAAGGAAGGAGGGTGAGGGATGACAGGAGGCGTTGGAGATGTGGGTGTGGCGAAGAATGGAGAAGGTGAAGTGGACGGAGAGGAGGAGAAACGAAGAGGTTGTGTACGGAGTTCAGTTTCTACACACGCTGCCTTGCCTCGGAGTTGACCTCATCATTACAAAAAAAAACAGTTATGTCCGTTACACTTCTTCTTTGTACTGCTTAGTAAATGATTACTCGCCTATTTTGGGAATGGAAGTGGTATGCATGCATTGGAATAACAACGTGCAATCCTTTCAAAAATATAACTTTTTAGTAGATCCGCGTTCCATCGTTAAAAATAGAGCAACGTCAGATTAGTGTTTGAGGATGGAAATTGAAAGTTATTTTTGTGACAGATGTCACCTTGTTATTCGATTGTGGATGATTTCGGTCTATCTGCCTATAATATTCGTTTGTTTTTAGTATATCTTAAGTTTGGCAGACCAAGTGATAATGAAGAACATTTACCGAGCTGATTATTCTTCTGTTTTTCCATATTGCGTCGTTTTGGGCTCAAAATCGATGAACTCATATTACTCGGTGCGAATACTTGGGTACGCCTAGATGAGCGATCAGTCGAATGGTCTATCCGCTGTGGTCAAATGTGCCCGGGGTCGCACGGCGGTGACCACGACCATGGAGTAAGTATACATATACTTCCTATATGCCACGACTTAGGGTTAGAAATCGATTTCGCTTGGAGTGGCGCCCAGGTTCATTTGCTCGAACCCCTTTTCCGTCGCCGCGTGCCTCTTAATGTGGGTCGGGAGCATTTTCTCGCACGACGACGTCCTCGCCTCCCCATTCAAACCGCCGCCGCCGCCGCTCGCATTCCAGCTATAGGGCCATCCATCAACGCTGAGCGCGCCACGGCCCAAATTACCTCGTCGCCATGACGACGCCTCGGTCCGAAGGAGGCTGAGTGTGTTCGGAACCTCATACATCCCGAGAGAGGGAATTCCTCTCTTCGTAATTGAGTACGTGTTTTTCGATGGAGCATAAATTATCTCGGCCCTTTGGATGCGTGCATTATGGTTCGAAAGGCGAACCTTCTGCTCACGCGTATCCGAGTTGCAGTGAGAGTGGAAAAAATTTCGTATTCGGGAAAGAGGCCGTGATCGAATGATTCCTCAACACGTTTTGATGAGGTTTAGTAAAAGCGATTGCCGATGTGGATTGCATCAAAATAATGACAATTAGGATGGAGACCCTGAATTAGGTTGGCGTAAAACTACCTCGCGGATCGTCGTGAAAAAATAAAATAGGATAAGTACTTTTCGAATCATTGAGTGCAGGAATCAATCTTTTATCTCGATATCAAATTAAATAAATTTAGATCAAAGGATTATATCAGTTTTGCAGCTTATTAATGTGTGTGGTTTTTTTGCATAATAATATGATAATTTTGTATAAAGGCTATGTTTTAATTACCTTTTTCCATAAAACCGGCTCAAATTAAGAAACGCGATACAAAAAACGCATGAACCACGCAGCAAAACACGAAAACATGGCCGTGAAACGCGTTAATAATCCTCATTATATGCTCAGAGCTCCGAATTGGCTGTGAAGGATGTCCTGCGCCAAACTGCGACGGAGATAACAGCGAAAGAGGGCTCTGCGGTGAATGCATATTGTTGTTTGACATGTTATCAAAGATGGCCTTTAAGCAATAAAACGGAATTTATGTAAAGAAATTCAAGATTTTTTATGAGGTAGCAGGAAAGAGAGAGTAAAATGGGAGACATAAGTTAGAATTTCTAAATGTTCATTGATTTAAAAGGCAGCTGGCGTTTCACTGGCAGCTGGGCAGTAATGTCAATATTTTCTTTAATCCTGTGGAAATTTTAATAAAATAAAGATTCCTAAAATTCATTTGGGTTGCATTTATAGAGATCCGAGTTTAAATCTCAAACAAAGTAAAACTTTTTATATGTTCACTTCTTCTATTTTCTAGTTTAACACGCCTAATCCTCGCTCCATATTTTGTAGCATCTGTGGATTTTCACCCGCTCGTAAAATAACTCTTTGTCGGGCAAAATATGTCTCAAGACCTTTTTCTGGTAAAAATACCGGTGAAAAGCAAGTGAAGTGAAGGTGATCCTTTGCTGATGGCCATATTTAGCTGGGGCGAAGTATGAGTTCGTTCCATGAATATCCAATTCTTTGAATTTGATTCTACCGGTGGTATGGAATAATAATTACATTCATTAGTTGTTACTCATATCATATTTTAAGGTGAGAATCATGCAAAAATAATGATTTAGTAGGATTTTTATTTATTTAAGGTATTTATAATCACAGGATTGAACATTTTTCGCTTTCGCAGTCATGAAATCCGATCAATCATTTAAGTCACTTGCTTGAATGGGATGTTCATTTATGAAGACTGGAATATTTACTTATGAGTGCAGTGAAATTTTTCGTTAGCCATTGAACGATTGCCAAGAGGGGAATAAAGCTCAAATGATTCAAGTTTTTCGTTTTAAAATGTGTGCCATTCGATGGGTCAATTTTTTTACGCTTCAACTCACTGAAGTTTGAGTGTAATCTGCTTTAAAGGGCGCAAAAACTTTTCCTACCATTCTATCTCGTTTATTTTTCGCTTATAAAGACATTGTTATAACTTTCATTTACATTCGTGCTTAATTTCTAATTAAATGCGAAGATAGAAGTTTATGTTTGCTGTAAAACACAATTTTCTATTGTAAATGACGCATTAACTGTCGATATCGATCGAATGTAACTAAATATGCGGCAAGCTACTAAGATATCTTAATTTATGGGTAAGCGTTTAGCTGATTGCATTACAATACATAACTTGTGCGTTGAGCTATAACGTTGTCTGTGACTGTGAAATTAACACAATAATAATTACTTCCCAAAACCTAATGTTCACTAAAAAGACCCAATTATAGAGTTTTTACACAAAAAGTCTGTAAAATTTTGGGTTGCCCTGGAGAAAAAGTTTTTTGAGGATATCTTCCCAGAAACCATAGCTGCTTCTTTTAATGAAGAACAATACAGTATTTATAACAAAAATACTTTTACAATACAGTTTAATAATGAACCAAATGGGAGTGCTATAAATACAAAGAGAACTTGATGCAATGATATTAAATGCATGGTCTACACTTGGCTGAGTTAATAGTCGTTCACTAAAATTCCAACACCAGGCCCATAAGTTTCGAGTCTGATCCTCGTTATGACCATTAGGTACAATGCACATTTTTTCTCTCATTAGCCTTGGCAACTCTCTCTATTCCCTGCATCTTAAAATTCGCCTCCACGCTTGTTTCCGTTACCTATCTTGCAACCCCTTCCTCCCCGAGTGGACCACAAAATGGCTCCGACGGAATCCTTTGGCTCACTCAGCCATTCGCATTTGTCAGTTGAATGACGGATTACGCGCGGAGAGGCGTCCATATTTTTCTTCGACGTGATATGGAAAGTTTTCCGCAGGCAAGCGAGCGGCTCATGGTGGAAAGCTCTGTGCTTTTCGCTCCCACTGATAAATTAATTCTCATCATGGTTTAAAAAAAACCTTCATTTATCTTCGCGAAGCAATCCCACTATTTTTTCCTTCCTTCTTGTCACTATTTCATTTAGAATTCAGACGCGTTTATGCTTGGGCTCAACGTTGTTTCGGATAATTTCGCTGATTCCTCCAGGAGAATTTTATCTTATTTTTTGCATTGGAGAAAAATTACGATAGCACCAACCCTGCTTAAAATCAATAATTACGGACAAATGAAGTTGCTATTTCAAGTTAAAACTTGTAAATATAATAGCTCGGACTGAGTAGTGTCTTGCTTATTATCTGCTCATAAGAATCGTTTTAATAGTTATTATTTTAATATTTCTTTGGGAAATTGCTAAATGAAAATGTATTATGTTTGCAATATTTTACCGCTATTATGATTTTAACCATGTCTTGTGTAGGCACTGCCTGAGTTTTTCTTCTGGTTACACGATATGTCGGCTGTACGAGTTTGTGTATCTTAGCGTGAATAGTCTAGATGGAACTTGGCGCAGTATATACTTTTTCTATTCATTCCCACTTTCATTCGTTTACTTACGAAGTTGTGTAAGTTCATGTACCTATCATGTGACCCTGCCTTGGAATTCAATTTGAAATATCGAGATCTAATATATTTTAATATATTAGGCTCGCAAAGAGATAGAAAAAAATCATCGTTGATAGATTTTTAAACATTATGTTACTAAGGAGGGTGTGGATGAGGTTAGTTAAGATCTTAGGTCGAAATTTATGCATGACTTGTGTATCTACTATTTTATTAATTATATTTATTTACTAAAGTTTACGATATTTTCCTTCTTCGTTGCTGGGGCGCTAAAATAAAAATACATTCTTACCTGTGGAAACTATTTATATCCAAAGTAGACAAAATTACTTAATTCCTCTCTCTTAATCATATCCTCCTTCGAGCGGCAATTCTACAGCAATCCCCACCTCACTGTGCGGTTTGAAACTCCTCTGGAATCGTAAACCAATCGGACGAACTCGACTAAGCAGCGAAATGTCATATCGTAAATTTGATGCGCTGGGCTCAATTTGGGGAGGCAATTTTTCTCTCTCCACGAATTCCTAAGCCTATTGGGACGAGATTTGTTGCTTTCCTGTGTCCAAGTTCGCTAGTATGTCAGTTGGAGCGTCCTCGGGGAATGATCGTCATGTTGTCATAAGCGGACTTCACTCGCAATAGTTCGCTGCAACTTCAGTGACTTATACGCACTCCTCCTTTCCCTTCCTTTATGGATGTCGATGTCACGTCGGCATGTTCATCGATCTTTCTATCCTTCGATGGAGTGGAGTGTGGTGCGGCGCTGGATGCTTTGGAGGAGGAGGTGAGGGGCATGTATGAGAAATAAATACGGCTTTCTTTTCTTCCTTCCTTTCCTCCGGCCAAGCCATCCGAAGGTGTGAGATATGAAGTGGTTCTCGGGTCCTATGTTACTTATACGTCCCAGTCGCTTTTGCTCGACTCCACAACTCATGCCCATTCCACCCCACCCCTTCATAATCGACCCTCTAACCCCCTTAAATGCCTTCTCCATTCGTCTTCTCCCGTATTTTTCCGACCTCGCTCGTCCACCTTCGTGCTCGCCACAGGATCGCCCAATCTGGCTCGAGAAATATATGTGTGATAACTCTTACTTAGGCTCTATTCAAGGGATATGTGTTGGTTGAGTCGTCGACGACAATTTACAAAAATATAATCCAAATGCATTGCGCGTGGTCACTGATAAATTTCCTGAACACTAACAAATGTACGGGTTGTATGTTGGACCTCTTTGGTTAACGTAGATAACATTAAATATAGGTTTTTTCAACCATCTATGTTGCTACCCTTACGCACGCGAAAGGTGAATTCATTTAGGTATTACATGCTCATTTGAAAAAAGAGAACATAGGTTTCACTGAAGATAATAAATTGAAGTACTTTTGAAGTAATAGTGAAACTTTTTATCGCCCAATAGTAACGTGGAAAATTGCAATGTAATTAACCAGTAGATTACTCCTCAAAAGATGTCACAAATTATTGTATTTACTGTTAAGTTACGTTTGTATTTTGTATTTTATTATTATGCCAGTGCGTTGAACTTCTTCAAATGTGACGTATTCACAATTATCTCCATAAATTGAACATATTGGGGTATAAATCTGCATACGCGCATCATAATACGGCTCTATCGAAGGTCGTTGTACCAAAAGGCCCCAATTGCTGTTTACATGTTATTACTCCTTTTGCTACTATCTATTTCGTCGGGTTAAACCTTTTCACTCGGGAGGAGCATGTGGCTGGAATCTCTCAGTAATGAGATTCAGGCCTCACGCAAGAGATGGAGTGGTGACGTGTATCTCAGTCCTCTGTCTCCTTATATTCCATTTAAATTTTGTCTTTGGCCTGTGAGATATTAAAAATTCTATTTTTCATGGAGCGGGAATCTACTTGCGGTTGAGGTGTTAGTTGCCTCATCTAAGTAACCTTACCTCATAGAATAGATATTGTCAGATACATCGCGGTGTTTACCGAAGGACTGGATGATAATTGCAAAAAAACTGTTTTACTGCCACGGGGAAGTTTTTGATAATGAGATGTTTATGTTGCAACGCGTATTGCAATTTGAGCTTTTGAAAGATGTGCTGCATTAGAACTGACTGTAAAATGTGTCGGTGATTTTATCACGGTTTCACGTAAAATATGCTTCTCACGAATAGCCTCTCTATGATTTGCAAACCTTCATGCACCCGTTTTGCCCGTTGTATTATTATTAATATCTACGGTATGAGTTTTGTTCACGAGAAATTAAGTGAATAATGAGAACGTGTCAATCTTCCGCTCATTTTGTTGCGCTGTTTAACTGGAAGAGTGAAGGCACCAAGCGTGTCCCAAAAGCGCTGAGTTATTAGAATCTCTTTGATTGGCTCAACGAACCCATGCATTTTTTTGCTGCAGAAAGTCTTTGTTTCTTCTATGAAGGTGACCTAACTCGAGGACTGCATCGCTATCTCCCGAAGTAAATCATCTATGGGGTGCCTTTTACTGAATGCTAATTACAGGGATAACGTCAGTGAGACTACGAGGATATTTTTTGTTCCGCTTTGCCGTTGTAAATCATTCCCGGAATCTGTAACGTCTGATTCCGAGGGAACCACTAATTCCATTAATTAGAGCGCCTGGTAACATCGGTAAGACCGTTTTCGGTTTAATGCGCCCAAGATCAAATGTTTCCGACGAAGACGTTTAATCTCGGTTCCGATATTGGCTCACGGCCCAATCCCTTTGCCCTGTGGCGTCCATTGCGACTCCTCGACTAGGCGAAGGCTTCCTCTTCCTCGTCCCAGCTTCTTCTTGCAGCCTCCTTCCTTCTTCTGACATGGGCATCTATCTATTCACTCTCTCTCTCACACTCACTAGAATTGTACTCACAGTAGCCTTGTTCTTTGCTCCAAGGTTTTGAAAGACACTGAACGCGCTTCCAAAAAGCCTCCCTTTAACTATGAAACACTTCATCATCATTAATATCGTCACTGGTCAACAATCCTAAGATTTGTTTGACACAGCTGTCCATTATACAATTCCTCTATCAGCTAATCTTTTCCCACCTGCGAACTTCTTCTCTTTCACATCCTTCCTTACCTATTCCATACATTCTAACTCAGGTCTTCCTTCTCCATTCTTGCCATCCCTCGACGATTGTCTTCATCAGGCCATCATGTCTCAAGATGTGGCCTATAAGGTTGTTCCGTCTTCTTGTTAAGGTTTTCATGAGGCCTTTCCTCTCTCCTACACTTCTTAGGACTTCCTCATTACTAACTCGGTCCATTCATTTGATCTTCATCATTCTTCTATAGCACCACATTTCGAAGGCCTCTACCCTTGCTTTCTCCGCTGCTGTCATTGTCCATGCCTCACTTCCGTATAGGAGCATAGTCCAAACTGTAGGTTCTTATAAATTCTTTCCTAATTTCTATATTTAAGTTTCCCGCTGTAAGCAGGTCTCTCTTTTGATGCGTATCAAACAGCATGCTCTGGATTCGGAAAATGTGATTATAGATTTAATTTTCTATCATATGGAGTAAAATATTTACATTTCCATCCTTTCAATTAAGGCATAAGAATTGAAAAACAATTAATTATCTAAACGAATAATCCATATTTTCGGGTGGACAATCTTTTTACTTTGAATGAAAATTTAATTCATAACATGCTGGAGAAATATTGTTAACATATAGTGTCGAGTGCATTTACTATCGAGCCATTCAGGGCATTGTTTCAATATTCAACCTACGTATTTAAAACGATTGGTAATTTTTCAAGACATTATACTTTTGAATTGAGGCTTCTCAGGCGTTCATCCGGGTAAAATCTTTCCTGACGGGCGTGAAACCCAAGAATCCTTATTTCTGAGTTTTCTCTAAAGGAAAACATCAAATCCTACTTTTTCAATTGCTTCTATTTTTGTCAAGCGAAGAGCCCGTGAATTTTGATTGCCGGCATGATTTTGACTTTGCCATAGCCTTTTATTGATTGACATGCGTCAGGCGAAGGAAAGCTATTTAGCGGTGGAAAGTATCCTTGTGTATTCCCAAATTTTGAAGTAATTTCGTGAGTAGCCTTCTTACTTTTGTCTCTGTAGTTGCACTCGCCAAGAATCATATTTAAGTCGAATATATTATTACTTTAAATAGTAAGTGGTGCTTTGGCATTGATTAGTGCTTTTAGTTTCATTTTCAACTCTAGTTAAACTCTCTACCGTTTATAGAAAATTTACAATGTAATTTTGTTATTTAAGAAAAAATAGTGTATGTATAAATTAATATGATTTTTTCCTATCGATGGGTATTTAGTGCATACACCGGTATCAATTTTTTACGATTATTCATCTGCAGATCGTTTATTCTCTGCTTGTGTCACTCTCTTTAAGTGGGAGGAGATGTAGACTTTCTGTGTTTTCTCATTTGAACAGTGTATGAATTGAAGTTCGTCTGAGCTTTCCAGCAGACACAGAATTCTTTCAACAACGGGGAAAGTCTCGAAAAATGAGAAAAATGTCGTACCGGATTCCGCCCCTTATTTTCACCAGGAAGTTATTGCGTGCATTCAGTTTGTGTTTTGTGGGTGCGTAGGAGAATTCCACGATATAGTACCGACGTCTATCCACGAGAGCACTTGAATTGTGCTTTACGACGTAGAATGCCTGATATCATGGACGCACCCGCCTTTGATCACGATTCTCTCAAGATGGTCGGTGGTCATTTCCGCGTTCTGAGTTCCACGCGCCCAAAAACTTCACTATTTCATCTTCAGCGGGCGTCGTTGGAGTGATTTACACCGCTTCTTTGACGCCCTAACTGCCCGTGCTAATCTGCCGAATGCGTTTTATCTGCAGAGAGAGAGCTGGCTTAGAAGCAGCACTTATCTCTGCTCTTGGGCCAATAATGTTGATTCAGGTCTTTTAGTTCGTGAGGGGCGTATCGACATTTTTTCTCTCTCTTGCCTTTCATTTATTTTTATAGATAGTGCCAATTGAAGCCGTTTAGCGCTGCAGTACAATGAATCAAATCGTTCCACATTTTCTGAGTGGCTCCTCACTACTTTTTACTCAAAGGCATCAAGCTCACAAAAGATCGAGGCAGTTTGGAAATGATGGTATGCTACCAAAATTTTAAATTTAAAATTCATTCTCTCCTCTCTGCCTTTATGATGTTGCCAATATTTCTTCGTTTTACCCAGGAGTATGTAGCTTATTTATTAATTAAATCTGAAACGCATTTATAGAACCGTTGTATAATTATATGTTGCACAATAAACTCAATATTTAAGACTTTATTTCCTCAAATGTTTCTTTATTCAAGATCTGATGACCCTTACTCATCTTGGGTGTGGGCATTGCCTGTGCACTCCTCATTTTCTGGCTTCAGCAATTCACAATTTGAAATTATAATGTAATGTGATAGTTCTTTGTAGGGCTAACGAAAGTAGATCCAGCAAATGACGTAAGATTTGATGTTTCACCGTGCTTACTTCTGTTTTGTCTCTGATATTTTTTCATCGCTATTTTGATTATGAAGTAGGTAAACAGTGGAAGAAATCTTTTTGCCCATATTTACAATAGTTATACCACCTTGCGTTGTGGAATTTATTGCAGAAATATTTGGATTCCCATCGAGTATGGTTGGTGTAATATCTTTTTTATATTTTAATGCTTCAGTTTACCATACCTACTTAATGCGTAGGATTTCATTGCTGATCATATTTACCGTTTTATCAATAAATTTGTGATTTGAGTTGCCATATGCTCATCATGTTTACGGAAACTTGTCCTTCAGAAACATATTTAAGGCTTTATGTTGTTGATTCTACGTTTACTTTTTCACCAACCGTATTCGTACTTCTGATTCGAGTTAGCGTTACGATATTCTTGAATCTAAAAAGGCGAAACTTACTGTACAAGTTTGCATAAAGTTTTTGGAAAAGATGACTGTCGAGTGCACATCATTAGTCACTGTGTGCGAGCGACACACGGAATTGGGAGGACTTGGAATGAGTCAATGGAATGAATTTCCTCTCGCTTTGTAAGCCGCATCGTGCACCTTTTACCGCATCGTATTGGGTGCTTCACTTGTGGCCATTCCGTGTGCATTATTAAGTTAACCTTTGCCCATCATTAGCTGAAGTGGCCCTTGTGCCCTCACATAATTTGGTGGGCGAAGAGAGCTCTCAAGCGCAAATCATGCACTGGACCAGCCTCTCGAAAGTTCCATCATAATGAGGGAAGCATCTCGAGGACCCGTTGTGAAGCGACACCGGAAGACAGCGACGCTTCGCTGAAAGTTTCCCCATTAATTGTGGTTTTCCCCGACTGGGGCGCTGCTAGCACTCGCCTACTTAAAAGAGTCCTTAATGGGACAGGCGACAAGACGTCGTCATCGCTCTCCTTCCATGTCTCCACTCTCGCATCTTCGAGGCGTGCGTGCAGCTTCCCTTTGAGTCAATTGTGTGCGTACATTCCTCACTTGAACAGCTGGAAGTCCTCTTTTTCGTCCCACAAACGACTCAAAATTGAAAGGATCATAGTTCTACTTATTGTTTGTCAACTTAAGGGTGTATGGTGATGTTTTTTTATTACCACGTGACAGGTGACATAACCATAAATGGACTGTTGCATGGATTCTAGAGTTTATTGGGTATTCTTAGATTTTTAGCGATCGACCCAAGTTTCGAAGAACTAAGTGATTATCGAGGTTAAAGTGCACATGGTTCGAGCTTATTACTACTTATTTATACTATAGGTGAATGCAAAATTATTTGAGTATTAATTAGTTAAAACCACCTTTTATTTTGCCTTGCTAGTGGCAGGGTTAGTTGGTACCTGTGTCTGTCAATATAAATCGAAGGATCAAATATATGTGCACCTGTGGTTATCCTACGTGCTGCAAAGCGCCTTTCTCCTCAGTATCGCGATTTCACGGTTTGCAATTCAAAATGCATATGATTAGAGTTATTTGATGCTACTCCTATTCATAATCATTTTTCTCTCATTGATGACAAGGCCGCAGAAACAGTTGTAAGACGCAGAGAGTGTACCATGAAACGCAATCCTGAACTTAAACATTAAACTCAAAAAGCGCTATCAATGCACGACCTCTGCATATGAAGAAATTACTCATCGTAGATAGCTATACCGTAGATTCAAGACTTACGTTTTTCATCTACATTTGGCATTAATAAGTAAATTCTGGCAGAAAATAGTTTCATATCCGAAATATTAAGTTTTCAATTAAATTCCGTATTGTAAAAATTAATAATAAAGTGTATTTTAGTTTTGAAAGCTTCTTTTTTTCATTTGAACGCTTATCGGTTGTCATTTTTGTTGCGTTTATTTATGAGAAAATATTCTCAAATTACTCACATAGTATGGTCGAAGATTAATTTCTGTTAGCTATCGGACCAATTACTAATACGTATTACTAAATACTTCGTGAGCGTTATTGGTAACGCAGAGGTTAAAATCATTGATCGCAGTCCCAGGGGGAAATGAATGACAGCTTTGAGATTGGGGTGGGAACCAGCAACCCTACTGGGCCACTTGAGGGAGATGAGATGTTTAAATTCGGTGGCATGAGACAATCTTCCTTAGGGTGGGTGTACAGTATAGGGTTGAAGCCAGAGGTGAACCTCGTAGAAGGGGAGGATGAGGTTGGTTATAATAATGCAGGTTACTTCAGAGAGGTCGGGAAGGGGTTGATTCAATGAGTATTTGATGGGGTGCGTTGAGGAGGGCGGGTAATGGAGCGGAGGAAAGTGGGTGCATTTGACGGGCCCCCCAAGCTCCCTTCCGCTGTCGAGCAGGAGATGATGAACTGGGTTACAAGGTCACCATGGAGCGGCGTGGAAGCCCCGCCCTCATCGCTGGACCACTGAGCAAGACGAGCCTCCTCGCTGAAAACGAGTCCTAATGACACCAGGAGGAAAGGAGTCTTGAGGAGCTGCCCAAAGGGCGATGGCTATCCTTTTAAGTGGTAGTGGCAACTATCCCTCCCCATCCCTTCCGAGGGTCAAGGGCCAATTGGTGATTCACTCCATCAGGCACCCCTCTGCTGGCAGTCGTCTCAGTTATTTTATTTCGTGTGCATCGGCAGTGATCTTAACACCCGGTTGACACTCAGATGTCATCGACGGGGTTTCCCTTCTTCGACCTTCGATTCATAATTCAAGGCACGTTTCGATGATGTGTTATAATATGTTTGGAGCATCGACTTCCAACGTGAATAATCCAATTCTTGATAACTAGGCATTAGGAACCCTATAAATGTATTTGACGGAAGATTTTGCGACAATTAAGGTCTCTGAAGTTTTTTAAGTGAAATTTTATTGAACAGCTGTTCGTTATGAATCATATAGCTGCCGATTAAATGTTATAATTGCTTATTATGTCTTTTTATATAAAATAACGCACAAACCTTTAGTGGAGCTTTATCCTAACGTGAAATTTCTGTTTCTTTTCCATTATATTGTTCACTACGACACCCAGAGTTTTTTTTTACATTCTTCAATGCCGGAGTTATTGCTCCTAGAAAAATGTTTTTTATCAATGTATAGGAATGAGCTGATGATATGATCGTTAAGTAAGTGTTTAAAGAAAAGGCTAGTGAAGAGTTTGATCTAGAGTGCAGCGCTTCGCGATGCGAACACGTGGACACTTAGGAAGGAGGACGAGAGAAGGCAGTTTGCTTTCTTGATGTAGGTGTGGCGAAGAAAGGAGAGAGCAAAGTGGACGAAGAGGAGGATGTAAGATGAAGTGCTGGAGATGGTGGGTGAGGAGAGGTAAAGTAGAAGTATGTTGGAAGGGAGAATTTGGGAGGGGTGGACGAGGGAGAGGAAGGAAGAGAAAAAGATTTTTAGATAGGCTTTGTTGTGAATTGAAGAGAGTAGAAAGGGGAATAATACTGCCATAATTATTATTCGTGATCAATCCGTGCAAACCTACCTTAATCGCTGGAATAATTTGATAGCTATTATGATATGAACAGTATAGATCGCCATTAGTGATATAAGCACGTATTGTAATGGAGTTTCCCTTGCTTGGAGGTGTGCAGAGCGCGTGTTTATGCCCCAACTGGCTCAGATAATGATTCATGATTATCATCGTAACCTCGGGCATTCAACGAATTCCTTGCTATTATTCAAATTGGATCATGCTATGGGTTGACCATGTGAATGGTGGTAGTGTACGGTGTACCAACCTTCCGCGTCGTGCCTTTCGCCCCGCTGTGCTTCGCGTGCTTCGCGCCCTCATGCGTGCATTTGTCACGGCTTGCGTGAAAGAACGTCGGCTGGTAATTTATGGCGGTCCTTGGCAAATCCATCTCGATGGGTTTCGATCGGCGATGGCCCCCGTGGGATGCTTTAGCTTCCAAGGCACGTTGACCTGCTCCTACACTTCCAGAGGCTTACGTCTTGTAGGTAGGTGGAGGAGTTTGGAGGTGGCGGGAAAAATACATCTTCTTTGCGTAAAGTATTGCCTTGGGGCGCTCGGGAAACTTATCAGTCATTTGTTTGAGCGTGTTTTCCCATGTCGCAAACGAGGCTAACCCCTCCTCTTCTCAAAAGTTTTCATCTTGAGGGAAATCCCGTTCGGAGATGGTTTGGGCGGAATTGGGGGGGGGGGTTAAGATCCCCCTTTCCCTCACCCCTGCAAAACGCCCCACCCTCTCGCTCACCCCTACGATTTGGCGGCTGCAGAATCTGGCCCCACGGGAACTCACTCCCGCTAACTTCCGGAAACTGTTTGCATTTAAAGCGTCGGGGGAATACGGGAAGGCGCCCACGGTGTGCTCTTGGAATTTGGCTGTTTGTGTTTGCCATTCATCGGGAAGATGTGCCTTCCGCTTCGCTCCCATTGCAGAGCGTCCCTCGATCGGCGTTATTGCGGCGCGGAGTAAAAGGGTTGGGGCAGCTGCGAAGGTTTCTGGCGGTGAGAGGACACTTCCTTCATACTTGTCGTGGTCGTTGTGGGCGAGCCTTTACCGCAGAGTTCACGGAGAGTGTCATCCGAGGCGCCACCATCGCCAACTGCCTTTGTTTACTCCTCTCCCCCCAGAGAGGAGTAAATAAAAGTGAACGGAAGGTGATTTTATTGATAATATATATTTTTTAATTTCTCCTCAGTATGCCTTTGATGGTAGGTACTATAGTTCCCAAAAATGTGTGTGCACCACTCATCGTTTCTATGGATTCGACGAAACCATGGAGAAAATCTGTGGATGGGTGGCTCACAATGCATGAGACCTCTGGCCCTTGAACGGGAGCGAAGACGGTGAAGAGACCGGGCTGATGATATGCCTCGAGTCAGACTTTCGCTCCAGCACAGCCGAAGGAATTTGGAAGAGAGGCACCTCACATCGCACCGATCGTAGTTTCATCCTTTGACCAACCAAGCCCCAAAAAGACTCTCCCCCCCCCCCTCCAGCTCTGTTTTTCGTTTTCTGCTTAAGCAAATTTTTTCGGAATTCTTTTTTCATGTAATGTCAACCACTTCGAATAACACGTGGGGAGTCATAATTTCTATTCTGGTGATCAACAAATTTTAGAAAGATGTCATATTTGCGATAATCTGATGTACCTACTGTATTTTCTGACTGATATACCGTCGCATACTCTCTTCGTCGGCTATCTGCCCCTTAAGGGTCTTCCCTGGAGTGACAAAGTTGTCAAGGAGACAGAGTTGCCAACCCTACAGAGTTTTTCCAGATTTTCGCCTCATTCATTCAACCGGTGAGTGGGTCATCGGTGCACGCAGAATTTTGGAAACGATACAACATGGTGGGATTGCAAGTAGTGTCTTGGTCAATAAATCTAAGTTCAAGATCCAAATTTAGTAGAATCATGTGGATACTTCATCGGCAAAGAATGTCCTAATAGTGAAAATATTTTCATCAGATCGGAAAAATTTAGGTCTAATTTTCAGTCTTGTATGCCAAAAATGTTACTGATTTTTATCTATCCGCTCCTTAAGTCGTCTTAATTAATTTGATTTTCATTGAAAATGCAAGAAAGAATATAATTGGTGGTAAAATTGTTGGAAGGTTGTTAGGATGTGACGTAGTTGGAGAATAAAAGTTTTTCGTTTGTTAAAAAAGTTCTGCTGATATTGGTAGTATTGAAAAACTAAAAGAAAAAAAATTAGGCAGGGAATAAGCAGGAAAAAAGATAAATGAGTCCTAGTTTCATTCTTTGGCTATTGATATTAATTGTACCCAATAGGGGAAATTGTGCATAGTTGAATTTAGAGAATTCTTCATGATAAACTCTGCTATTCAAGCAGGCAGTCACAGATTTGATGTTTTTTCACCCTAATCTCTTCCTTAAGCTGCTAGAATTTGAGTACACATTAATATCTCCGCGATCTGCTATTATCGGTGCCTTATATCTTCTTGAAAATACTTTGACTCGGTGAAAAAAATAATGCAGCATGGATTCGGCGCTGAAGTCATGAGCTTTCTTCGAAAAGTATTGATAAATGAATCGAGTGGGCGTGGTCTGTTCTTCGGAGGTGTATCATAAGATACATTGACTCGTGTATAATTTGCGGTCGTGATGCATCTACCGAGCGACCGAACGTCAAGGGAGAAGAAGGAAGTGGTGGTGTGAGAAAGGGGCGTTTAAGCGAATGCCGACGAGACAGAATGGGGTTAATTTGGGAGGGCTCTGCTCTCGGAGACGTCTTATCTCCGCCCTTCGCGAGATTTCCTTTCCGTCGGAATGCGTCGCCCATCCTCACTCATTCTCCCCACCCTCTTGCCTTCCCTCCAACCCCCCCCCCAATCCGTGCCTTCTCACTCGCCATAGTTTCCACTCCTCCTCATACTCTTCCCCTTCCCTCCTCCTTTAGCACGCCTCTCTCTTCACTTATTCCCAACCCTCTCTCTTCCCCTCGAAGACTTTTCCTGATCCTGGAGTGTTTCCCTTTCCGCTCCGCTCACTTGTCAGTGCTCAACTTGACTCTTCTCTATACTTGCGCTACATGGTGAGAGAGAGAGAGAGAGAGAGCCGACGGGCTGCAAAGAGAAGGCCCAATTCCATCCCACAAGAAGGCTGATTTCTGTTGCTACTTCGGTCGCATTTTAATCGGTTTTCAAAAATGTCAGCGGTGCGGTGATGAGTGCAATGCGATCCACTTTCTTCCAATATTTTACAGCATAATGTTTGCAATTGAGGGGACTA